>NC_056731.1:940981791-941264291 GCF_019279795.1 Protopterus annectens | reverse complement strand
CAACAATGATGTGTGGTGAAAAAAATGTGTTAACTGTATTTAAGGGTAAAACTTCTGTTTGTGAGATCACTAGCAAATCATTTGATGATAGAAGATCTGAAGTTTGTTACTTGAAATGTATGATTATAGTTATTCAGTACCACTTTTTCTGTTAAAATACTAGGAGTATGTATTGTTGAAATGTCACATCTAGCTTGATTTACTTAACTGTGTGTTTGTCCTTATGCTTGATTTGGGATTGTATCCAGGTTAATTTAGTTTTTTAAAAGTTTTTGAAAAGTAGGCTAAAATGGAAGATAACTCTGTGGCTAAATCTATTATGGTTCAATTTGTGCTGAAAACAGTTTTGCTTTCTTTAACCCTGTGAAGATTTTAATTGAGCTTGTAAATTGAGTATTACCTTAAGGTAAAAGTAATTAATGAAAGCATTGGGAAGGGAGGTAATATAGGATAAAGCAGAGTACTAACTGGTAAGACTTTGGAGTAAGAGGACTGGAGTAACAAATGTAAGGAGAGAGTAGGGGTGTGGCAGACATGTCATTTCTGGAAGAGTTGTAGTAAAGACATTGCAGAGTCCCTGGAATGGGAGATGCTGTGGATTTGTGTTTTAAGATACAAGGAGTAGGTGGCTAGGAACTGATCAGAGTGAGAGATTAAAGGAGATTTAGAACTAGGCTTTTACCTGTTGCCGCCTCAGCTCATTTACAATGAACTGGACAGGTAAGAACACCAAAAGGGAAGGTTATAGGGCTGAGGTTTTTGTATCAAACTGGACAGATGCATTTCTGGAAGAGGCCCGAGTGTTAAAGGAAGGGTAGCATTTCTGCACGGGGCCTGAGTTTTGAAGGAAGGGTAAAATGTGAGACATCATGTGGTAAGGTATGCCCTAAATTATATTTGCTTGTGAATCAGCAGTATCACCAAATGGGAGTTTGAAAAACAATTTCAAGCTAATCATTAATGTTTAAGGGTAAGGATATAAAAACGTTGTTTACTATTGTACACAATATTTTTTGATACATCATGATACTGTATGTAGGTCTATATTACACTGTGTGATATGTACAGTGGATATATAAAAAGTATACACGCCCCTGTTAAGATGCCAGGTTTTTGTGATATAAAAAAATGAGGCCACAATAAATCACTTCAAAACTTTCCCCACCTTTAATGTGACCTTGTGACCTATAACCAGTACAATTCAATTAAAAACAAACAAATATGTTAGGGGGAAAAATATAAAAAAATAAAAGACATACAATAAGCTGGTTACATAAGTGTGCACACCCTTAAATTAATACTTTGTTGAAGCACCTTTTGATTTAATTACAGCATTCAGTCTTCTTGGGTACACACCTGCCATCAATTAAAGAGACTCTGATTAACCACAAATAAAGTTCAGCTGTCCTAGTAGGATTTTCCTGACATTTACTCAGTTGCCTGCTACAGCAAAAGCCATGGTTTGCAGAAAGCTTACAAAGCATCAAAGGGATTTCATTGTTGAAAGGTATCGGTCAGGAGAAGAGTACAAAAAAATTTCCACAGAATTGGATATATCATGGAACACAGTGAAGGCAGTCATCAAAAAGTGGAGAAAATATGGGACAACAGTGACGTTGCGAAAAACTGGACATCCCTCCAAAATTGTTGAAAAAACAAGAAGAAAACTGGTCAGAGAGGCTGCCAAGGGACCTACAGCAACACTGAATAAGCTGCAGGAATTTCTGGCAAGTACAGGTTGTGTAGTGCGTGTGACAACAATCTCCCAAATTCCCCATATTTCTGGGCTATGGGGTAGGGTTGCAAGATGGAAGCCTTTTCTTACCCTGAGACACCTAACCCTTTGTTTCTGCAGCTTTTTCTCAGACTTATTCCTCCATTCACACTTACAGTTTTGTTGTACTGAGAATCATTGCTTTGGCCCTTGAGATTTCAACAGAAACCCATAAAAAGTACACTGTTACCACATATCTGCTACATATTGTCACTTTTTGACATCATTTGGTATCAATGTTTTTACTGATCTGCTTACAGGTATCCAGACAAACTAAAGGATAGTTACTGGGACACAATCATTACCTGCGCACTGCTCTAAGTATGGATTCATAGTTAAAGCAGAAGTTTATGTTACAGAACTAGAATTATAACGGGTGAAATGTGAAAGGGGTAAGACACCAAAAAAGCAGACACCTAGATGGAAAAAAAATTCCCTTTGTCACGAGCAGTTAGACTAGCAAATATTCTATCTTCAACCATTAGAAAAAGAAAGAGTGACCAAAAATGGCTTTGATTTGATATCTTGTCACATTGTACTGACTGCATATAGTGTAACTCTTGTCATAACTGTTTTATTTTTCTGATCATTTATTAACCAGCTATGCCCACTAGACATAAGTTCCTCTTTTCAGTCCCATCCTAGAAAAACTGTTTGTTTATGAGAATCGCTCAGTCATACAGTTTGCAGATGGAGACTGAAGGAACCAAACCCAGGACTACAAGATGAAGCTCATCTGCAGCACACCTTAGATACCCATTCTGAACTACTAGACACCTATTTTTACATGCAATCTCTCAAAACACACTTCTTCATGATAAGATAAGAGGGAATGATATTACATGAGATGTCTCTTTATGCAGTCAAGCAGGCAGACTATGACATTATAACAACAGTACATAATGTGTAGCACCCAACCAGAAACACCTTGGCACAACACAGAAACATAGGTTCAACGTTAGCAAAGGAGATAGACATATTTTTCTTGGGGAAAAAAGCAATAATGTTTCAGCACACTGGCTGTTGAATGTACAATAGTGTACTGAAGACAGCAAGCCACACATAGTGTGAGTCAGACCAACAGGACACTAGTTTTGATCATGTAATTCCATGCAAAATAAAGGAAACAATAAAAAATAGAACAAAAGAATAAACTTGGCTTTTGCCAGTAATCATTGTTTGATAACAATAAACCACAATTCAGCATTTGCATGAGTGTGAAGTGACAGGTACATTTTATGCCACAGACTTCAACCCTGAGACTAAAAAGTGTAGCAAATATGATTAAATCAAGCATTACTGATGGCAGATTGTGATCTGTTGTTTAACAGACTGATTTAATTACAACAAAAACAAATGTAAAAATAAAATAAAACGAATAAAAGCTAGTAATGCTGGAAGTTACAGGGGAAACAGCATACTAAATAAACTTAACTATCAAAGAGTAGATGGACCAGTTGGACTGAATATCAACAAACATTCATCAGTGCAATCCTACTCAGAACATTGGTTGCTTAGTTTCATACAAGACCACAAGAACAGAGCAGTCCTTCACACAGATTGCCTCAGACGTAATATTACATCTAATCCAGAATGACCCAGATTAAGAAGCATGCTGGTGTGTACAGAGCAGCAGAAAGTAATCAAAGTAGTAAAGGTGGTATAGCAAGAAAGTGTAATCAAAGGTTCCATAAAACTAAAAGCATACTACAAATTCAGAGAAGAGAAGGGAAACGTAACTGAAACATTTATATTAGGTGAAGTGTGGAAGAAGTCATTTAGGAATTCACTATATACAGTGGATATAAAATGTGTAAACACCCTAGTTAAAATGCCAGGTTTTTGTGATATAAAAAAAATGAGACCACAATAAATCATTTCAAAACGTTTCCCACCTTTAATGTGACCTATTACCTGTACAATTCAATTGAAAAACAAACAAATCTGTTAGGGGAAAAAATATAAAAAATAAAAATGTACAATAAGCTGGTTGCATAAGTGTGCACACCCCTCAACTAATACTTTGTCGAAGCACCTTTAGATTTAATTACAGCATTCAGACTTCTTGGGTAGGAGTCTATCAGCAAGGCACATCTTGACTTTGCATGAGTGTGCACACCCTTAAACTAATACTTTGTTGTGTGTGCACACCCTTAAACTAATACTTTGTTGAAACACCTTTTGATTTAATTACAGCATTCAGTCTTCTTGGGTAGGACTCTATCAGCATGGCATATGTTGGCTTGGCAATATTTGCCCATTCTTCCTTGCAAAAGTGCTCCAAAACTGTCAGATTGCAAGGGCATCTCTTGTGCACAGCACTCTTCAAGTCACCCCACAGATTTTCTATTGGATTTATGTCTGAGCTCTGGCTGGGCCATTCCAAAACTTTAATTTTCTTCTGGTGAAGCCATTCTTTTGTTGATTTGGATGTATGCTTGGGGTCATTGTCATGTTGGTGAAATTCCTCTTCATCTTCAGCTTTCTAGGAGACACCTGAAGGTTTTGGGCCAAAAGTGACTGGTATTTGGAACTGTTCATAATTCCCTCCACCTTGACTAAAGCCCCAGTTCCAGCTGAAGAAAATAAACCCCAAAGCATGATACTACCACCACCATGCTTCACCATGGGGATGGTGATCTTTTGGTGATGCGAAGTGTTGTTTTTGCGCCAAACATACCTTTTGGAATTGTGGCCAAAAAGTTCAACCTTGGTCTCATCAGACCATAACACATTTTCTCACATGTTTTTGGGAGACCTGATGTATTGTTTTGCAAATTTTAGCCAGGCCTGGATGTTTTTCTGTGTAAGAAAAGGCTTCCATCTTGCAAGCCTACCCTATAGTCCAGACATATGGAGAATATGGGAGATGGAGATTGTTGTCACATGTAGTACCCAACCAGTACTTGCCAGAAATTCCTGCAGCTCCTTCAGTGTTGCTGTAGGTCTCTTGGCACCCTACCTGACCAGTTTTCATCTTGCCTTTTCATCAATTTTGGAGGGACACCCAGTTCTTTGCAACGTCACTGTTGTCCCATATTTTCTCCACTTTTTCATGACTGTCTTCACTGTGTTCCATGGTATATCCAATGCTGTGGAAATTTATTTGTACCCTTCTCCTGACTGATACCTTTCAACAATGAGATCCCTTTGATGCTTTGTAAGCTCAATGTGAACAATGGCTTTTGTTGTAGCAGGCAACTGAGTAAATGTCAGAAAAATTCGACTAGGACAGCTGAACTTTATTTGGGGTTAATCAGAGTCTCTTTAATTGATGGCAGGTGTGTACCCAAAAAGACTGAATGTTGTAATTAAATCAAAAGGTGCTTCAACAAAGTATTAGTTTAAGGGTGTGCACACACAACAAAGTATTAGTTTAAGGGTCTGCACACTTATGCAACCAGCGTATTGCATGTTTTTTATTATTTATATTTTTCCCCTAACAGATTTGTTTGTTTTTCAATTGAATTGCACAGGTTATAGGTCACATTAAATGTGGGAAAAGTTTTGAAATTATTTATTGTGGTCTCATTTTTTTATATTACAAAACCCTGGAATTTTAACAAAGGTGTGTATCCACTGTACATAAAGCAAAAAGACATTGCAAGAAGTTTACAAAGAAATTTGTGAAAGGAAGTTTCAAGGAAATGTCAAGAAATAGTTGTTCACATAAAGGGTGGTCATTGCATGGACTAGATTATATAAAAAAAGATTATAAATTGTATTACTGTAAGCAGAATTAAACCTGTACATGATCAGCATGAGAAGGTTTCACTGGACAAAAGAAATACAGACAGACAGACAGAAGGACAGAAAAGAAATTATATCACCCGAGCATAATCTATGATGGAAAACAAATACATAAACAGTAACATAAGAAGCAGATTGTATATGAATAGACTGGATGGATGCAAACTATTTTTTTTCAAGCTATCAAGTTAATTACACTATAAAGGTCTGATATATCTGAAATGGCACTTATACAGAAATTGCACACTTCGTCTATAGAAGTACATTCTAGTAAGTATATTGTTTTAATTTTGGACAGTGCCAAATGTAACATAATCCCAAACCTGTTCTATAATGTTAATGTAAAGCACATTAAATTTTGTCAAAACACTGTGAGAAAATGTATCTTATCACCCCCACCCAAGGCAAGGCATGAGTATAAACATGACTTAATCACTTAAAAACAAACATTGTACACATTACAAGATGGCAAACTAGCTTTGGCATTTTGGTACCATTGTTAAGCCTCCTACATCGAGTTTCCTGATAATTTTTACTGTCATAGCTTACCTGAGGAAGACTGAGATTTTTAAGTGACTTTGGGCATGGAGCATCCCTCCAAAAACACTTTTTATCTGTTTTTTTTCTGTTGTTTATTGGGGTGATCAAATGGAGCAGTGAATCATTGTGGTAAAGGCAGACCAGATCCTATTTTAATAGGTTTAGACTACATTTTTGGTGCAACTGATTTAGACCCATTTCTTTCAGGGATTCTTAAAGGTAAAGGAGTTATTCCAGTGTAATGCAGGTCTGCAAAACAGCATTACACTAGCGAAACTCACAATGAGGGCATTTTGTTTGCGATTCAAATATTGGAAAATGTCTTCAACTATTAAACGATGTTTGATTTAATTCCATGGGCCCGAACTGGATCTCTGAGAGCTAATTCATTCTCTGGCAGCTTAAACGTTCATCAAGCGGCTATTAATAAGCCACAATGAAAATCTGAGGCTAATGTAGTTAAAAATGCTAGGCTGTGATAATGTGCTCAAAATGCCATTAGAGTAAACTAACAGCTACTATTTACCCCAGTTATGGCTTGGCACCATAGCCGGCCTTAGGCATAGGCCAACTAGGTGGCTGACTAGGCCACTGATCTAGGGGAGTGCTTTTCCAGTAATCTGGATGGTGTAGATAGACCAGGATGGGGGCACAAGGTGGTGCTGGGGGGGCACTGTGGTGACCTTTTGCCTAGGGCACTAGTTGACCAAAGGCCAGCCCTGCTTGGCACTAAATAGTGAATATATATTAATCTAGAAAATTTAGCACCAATGGACACCTGTAGTTAGGGGCTTCTGTGATTAGGGTAGTTTGATGCTAAACAAAATTATCAGCTACCTGTAAGGTGAGTAACAGGTTAGTCTTCAGCAGAGTTAACATCTACTGTACATACTTTTTTGGGTTTTTGGGGTTTATAAATATAGTTTGATTTTTTTTTTTGGAAGGCAAACCAATGAATGGCAGGCAACCATGCCCTTGTTTCACAATATTGTAATTGACAACACCTGTGGCCAGCCCCCAAACTATATTAATTAATAAGACCATGAAGGCAGCAACAGAATGTGCAGTGTGTGCCTTAGCAAAAAGGAGGGGGTGGCTTACAACAATGGCTAAAAATACTGTTAGCTGTTTCCCTTTTTATACTGGATATAATAAATATGTAAAAAATACAGAATATAGGAGGCCAAGAATTATCATAGTATCACCATGAAATCTAAAAACACCAGATGCAAGATTCCAAAAGCTGCATTAAAAATAATTGATGATTTATTGCAGTGCACTTTGTTTTGGACTACCTAACTGTAAGCAAACGTGAACAAGAATTTACAGAATTTACAACAGGAGTGTTTTTCTACAATGGCATTGCATTTCCAAGGGTTGAACCTCTCATTTCCCCTACTTAATATAATAAACTTGGTAGAGCTATGTACCTAATATATACCCTATGTTCCTAGAAACTCCTGCAAAGCATGGTGCGCAGGCATACATTTGATGTACAATTAATTGCAAAAGTTGTTTTGCCAGCTTCCTCTTAAATAATTGGAAATGTTCCAGAAAAAACTCATTAGCACATGTTTTGATTATTTATGCTTGTGAATTTTCATTAACAATATATGCTGTCCCTGCTTACTTAATAATGCATTGTAATAGAGCAAGTACCTCAAAAGCTGTGATGTTTTACAAATGTGTTGTGAGTGAATAATTCCCTTTAAGAGCAAAGATCACAGCATATTTTTAATGTTTACAGAAATTTAACATGTGAAGTTCCACAGAAATAAACAAATTATTTTATCAAAATAATCTATATCATGCCAGATAAGCAGTCTTAAACATAAAACAATGTGAGCATAGTGGTGAGCGCCCTCCAATTACAAAGAGGAGGAAATGCGTTGCTCTACACAAAGGAACTATTGGAGACATCCTTTAAACTAATGAATGCCACAGAGGAAATAGCAGTGAACGCAGCTGCTGAAGAGTACAAAGAAAGAATGCATGTAGTTGCTAGGCAACATAGTTGACAGACAAATACAGTCACCAACAAAGAAGATTACTTTACCATATGATGATGTGGTTCCTTCAGAAAGATTAAATACGCTGCAGGATATAGAACACTGTACACATGCATGCTTAAAATAGAAATTAAGGCAAACCACACATTTTTTTAGCCTGCTTTAAGGCTGACAGTAAAGCGTACTTTTTACAATTTTACTTTTATGTTTTCTCCTTACTGGTGACAGAGGCCACCTGGTCATCATCCAAACATTCTTGTAGCCCGTACCTGCTATCCCAGGCCACCATGAGAGCTCCTGAAGGTTTGCACCTCCATTTCTTCATTCCATGCTATGTGAAGTAGATTTTAATCACTGCTCAGTAACTCAAGTAGAAGATGTGTAACATGTCTACTTTAATCCCCTGCCATTTGTTACATGGCATATGTCCTGCAAAGAAAATGCTGAATCACAGGATGCCAAACTACATGTACCATAAATAGAGACAGACAGTGAAAGGAGCATCAGAACACTTCTTGTCATTTGCTGTGTATTATGAATGATTTTGCTGTGTATTATGAATGATTTTGTGTATTAGAAAGGCATAGGCTGTTTCCTACATGAAGAACAAATTTTTGGTATTTTAAGCACTCCTAGTGGGCAGTAAAGTCAGCATTCACACAAGGTTTACTGCCCTGGTAGTTGTTCTGTGGGTATGAGATGGAGTTTCTCACACACTGGCATAAACAGTATTGAAGTAAATCACAGTAAACTCACATGCACTGAAGAGAAACAATAAAAATAAGTTTTTGTGGAGGGCAACCTCATCCCCCATTCTGCCATGTATTGTCTACACCCTCCAAATTCTAGCTATTAATATATTCTAACGCTATGATTGGACAACACAAAAGGCAGTGAAAGATTTATTCTGGCTAGAAATAACACCATCATGGGAGGAGTGTGGACTGACCCTCTTTTAAAAATAAAGACAGTATCGTATTTTACCTACTTAGTTTAAAATTGTAAGGTTTTTGTATTAATACTGTGGCATTATCTCTGCATGCCACATAACTTAACATTTAAATAAAACATAAGGGTTGCACCTACTTTTACAGTATCAGTCTATATATACTGCAGACCTTGCAGTTTCTAGCAATATTTTAAATATATCCCTACTGTGACTTTGGAGACCACTGACTTTCAATATTATTTGATGTACTATTATATATGTTCTGAAGCTACACTCTAAAACCAGTTTACGGAGTTGATTTTTATGTAGCAGTGCATTTGCAATGCTCACTTCACCATTTTAAATGTCAGTGAAATGATTCTTACTCAGTTGACATGCACCCCCTGCCAATTCCATCTTATGTTCTTTTCCCCGTTCAGGATTTTTTTGCGTGCAGTGAATTTATTTATGGATTATGTGCGCCATACATATTTACAGCTGCTTCCTTCTTATCACATGGGATTCACTGGCACTGAGACTGCATTTTGATGATGTCTGCTGAAGGACTATCATGTCTTCCCATCCCTTGTGACAGCTGTCACTCAGATATTCCATTACATCCCAATCAGTTGACCAATGACAATAAAAACTCTTTGACAAGTTAAAGGTGGCCAGCATGATAAATAATCAAACAATTTAGAACTTAAGTCTTTAGTATAGTTGGCAATAACCCACGACAATATAAGTAAAGACTGATGGGTGTTAGAGAATCAGCCCCCCCCCCCCCCGTACATGTTGTGTCTGACGTAACTGCATTCATGATTTAATTAAATAAAGAAATACACAGAACCATAAAAGAGAAATTATTAGTGTCATTTACTTGTTAATCGAACATTGCAGAAAATATGTCCTGCTGGATACATGCACAAACATAATTGCATGCATGATAGAATCCAATACATTTTCCTTCTTCCTATTTTAGTTATGTGGCCTAGAAGGCATGTAATGTAATGCATGTCAGTGGTAATATGCGATTATAAAACATAAATATTCACATAACCATATATAAAGGCAAAATGCAATGCAGCATGGTTGTAATATCAATGTATAATAACAAAGTAGTTCAGAGGTGGCATCACTGGCAACATCAGACTTCATGCTGCAATGGCAAAGTGAATTTCCATTTGCACAATATTCATCCATCTCACAAGCTCAGTTTTTTAGGAATCTACAAGTACTTTGAATAACATCTCTGTGGTCCAAGTGCCTTGAAGATATGGTTGATATTAGCACATAAGGTGATTCTAACTCTATAAAGCTTTCTTTTGACTGACCCTTTAGAGCCACTTCAGTGAAGTCATCTGACCCTGGAGAATGAAACTGGTCATCCCCTACTGTTATGTGTCATATGAGTCTGCCATCCACCTTGTAGTATGTTGAGTCATCTAGCATTGGTTGGGTGCTGTCACAGGCCTCCTTCTTTCATGGAGCATGGCTTTAGTCATCCAACAGGATTACCATATGACCTTACTCATCCATCCTTATTGGCTTATAATACTGGTCATCAATTCTCATTGGTGTGTGACATTAATCATCCATATTTCTTGTGTTAATGATCTGGTCATACATCCTTTCTGCAGCATGACCTAGCTTATCCATCCTTCATGGTTTATATTACTGGTCCTCAATCCTTGGAGTTGTACATTAATCATTCATTCTTCTTTGGTTATTACACTAGTCATCAGTCATTATGGTGTATGACACTGGTCATCCCTACTTTTCTGAAAGTTAGCCTTTGTTATCCAATCTGTTTAAGATCCAGCCTTGGTCATCTCTGCTTGTAAGGAATGATATTACTCATCCATCCTTACCAGGGTAGAGCATTAGCCTTCTGGCCTTCTGGACTTCTTTCATAACTTAAATTTCCCTGTAATAGATTATAGACCTTTACGCAAATGTGCACTTTGAATTTCATCTGTGTAACTTCACCTTGAACCATCTCTTACATCAGCAGTACGCAATGGATGCCATAATCTTGAAACTAATTATTTTATTTATTTTTATTTATTTTACATTTGTTAACTGGGATAGTCCGACTGGATATATGTCCATTTTCAGCGGAGGCCCGGGGAGAAAAGCTCCAAACAGTAACAAAAATATCATTACATATCACATATCACAGATAGCATAATAGAATATTTACAGAGAACATAGAGACATATGTCCCATACAGAAATTACATATAGAATTTTTTTTTTTTTTACATTAAATCAATGAACTACCATTTTAATAGTTTCTTTAAGAACAGTTGTTAAGTTCAGAGTAGATAAATCTGAAAGTTGCAGTACAAGATAGGTTACATAGCAACTGTACACAATCTGGAGAAAAGATTAGCCAGGCTTGATACTAGCATGTCCATTTTGTATTATTATCCTGCTTACATTTTTCACTTTTATGCTCATATACTAGGACATGCTAGCTGGTACTAAAACTTCTGAATGTTGTTCACTCATGTTTTAAAAATTGCTTGTTTCGTGAATATCCTCTGGTATTTGCTCATGCTAAGTCTAGACAGAACTTCAAGTTCTAGTTCAGGAACATGCTTAGCATCATATTAATAGATGTCTGTCCTGTATGTTGATATGAAATGAGAACATTATGTATGTTGTGCTGTAACGAGGATGTAAGGTCTTGATGGCTTACTTAAGCATCTGCACAAACGTTTAGATGCTGGGGAAGCAGATGTGAAATATTACTCAATCTTGGTCCTCTTGGATCTGTCTTTAGCATCTGACATGGCAGACAGTGATGCTTCCCTTGATCATTTGACCTACTATTGCAGTACCTTGGGTGATGTATGACAGCTATTTATGTCCTATTTCACTGGTCACACAGAGTAGGGTGTACCTGGAGTTAAATTTTCATCATTCTTCACCTGATAAGCAGGGCATTTCTGGGTCACATTCTTGGTCCACTGTTGTTTACTGTGTTTGTACTGATGCTAGGGAACATTACCCAAGTGATAAACTTACATTTTCATTCTTATGCTAATGACACACAACTCTACCTTTCTTTTCATCAAGGTTCTATGGTGGTCCTAAAGGAACTTGTATATCACAATTCGATGACTGATGATCTTTTCAAGCTAACATCAAGGTGATTGCTGTGACCATTGATGCCACCATTCATAGTTCTTCAGCTCCAGGTTTGTCATCAGAGATGACTTATAGTGATGACAAACAGGAGTTTATTTATTTTGATGAATGGCTTATCTTTAAGAATCTGATTTCTGCTGTCATCAAATCCTCTTGTTATCATCTGAGAAACATGCAAGTGATAAAGTATCTTATTCCTTCTGTGGCTGTGCATGCCCTGTTTTGTTCGTGTCTGGACTATTGCAATATCCTTTACCTGAGCTACCAGCTAATGAACTTAACCGTCTATAGCTGGTACAGAACTCTGCTGCCAGGCTACCCACTGAGGTATCATGATATCACCATATAACACCAGTGATGTAGAGTGTGCAGTGGTAATCTATTTGTTCTTGCATCGTTTAAAAGACAATTGCCCTGGTCTGTTTAGCCCTTCAGAACATGGATCACCCCTTATCTTAGGTAATGCTTAAGAAGCTATCAGCCTGTTTACACACTTTGTTCTTTCAACCATTAACTGAGTGAGGTTCATAGGGCTCAGCTAAATGCATTATGGGCATGTTTCTTTACATATCAAGGGCTGTATCTTTGGAACACTTGCCAGCGTGAGTTAGAATGATCCTGACACTTCACAGTTTCAAGTGTTAGTTCAAATTTACCTTTATCTTGTATATGAGGATTAGCCCTATTCTTTATGTTTTATACTTTTCCATTAGTTTGCTTGTTTTGTTTTGTCTCTGTAATAGAGCTTAGATACAGGCCTTTAACTAAATTTGAACTTTAACTTGAACTTGAACTTCAAAAAATAAGTAATAAAAAGTAATAGGGAAAACATCAGGCACAGGATTCCCAAGCACTTCAAAAGCCACAGCAGTCCACTCAACGTATGTTAAAAAAACAAACAGTCTTTTATTCACATCAAGAACTCCGTAAGATTTAGCGCTTTCATCTACTGCACCACAGACTTCATCAGAATCAATTAAAAAACATTCACCACTAATATTTATACCATTTTCAAGCCAATGAGTTCATTAATTAACAGCAACTACATAATTAGCTTAAAGCAACAGTAACAAACTGCCACGTAAGTTCCAGTTCAAAAAACTGCATATATAAAGCACTAAAACTTAACTTATAAATAAACAATATGAATAACTTTTGTTAGTCATAGGAAATATTAATAACCTAATAGCAATGAACACATTTTTATGCATTAAACTTGTGTTTTTCTGATAAATATACCATAAGATGTTCAAATGACAAGCTGAAGCTTACCCTATATATAATATATGCATAATACTGTGACATATTTGTGACAATGATACACTCATACTTATTATAATATCTACAACAAGAACACACTCCAAACCAGGAAAATAAAAAACGAACCAAAAGACAAGTGGCAGGACGATGGATCCTCTTTATTAAAACACACTTTAGCGCTTTCGTCAATGGTATAAATGACTTCTTCATTTTGAAGAAGTAATTTATACCATTGAGGAAAGCACTAAAGTATGTTTTAATAAAGGGGATCCATCATCCTGACACCTGTCTTTTGGCTCGTTATTATAATATCTACTGTCTTAATTCCAACACAGGTGTAATAGTAATATCATCATTAATACCAGGGGCACAAGTTGCATTTAACAGCAACTGCCATCTAACCTCTCTGTCTTTCAAAATAGCTTTTATATTTCCCCCCCCATGGGCTGTGATATAACTATTTCCACAATTCCAAACCTGAAAGCAGAGCAAGTAGGATTAGTTTCTATTTGTCCGTATAGAGCACTATTTTTGTCCTTTTTCCTTTCATAGGTTCATAGGTTCATACTAGGCTATCTGCCCAAGGGCATTTATAAGCCTAGCCCATAGTTATGTGGCTTTCGCCGCCCCTTTAGTTTGAATAAAAACTATGCCTATCATTTTGCTGTGCCTCTGTCAAGCAGTGACACTGAAGTAATCCCTGGGGTATATCTGCAATCTCCCATCCATTGGTCAAGATTCCTCTTGAACAAGGCCAGAGAGGTGCTCTGCCTCACATGTACCGGGATTTTGTTCCACAGCATAGGGAGTCTCTGGGTGATGAATCTGTCCCTCCAGCATGTTCTATTTATAACCGTGCCAAGGTTTAAGTCTCCCTCCCTTGTGGTTCTGAGGGATCTAGATTTTTTGAGGTGAAGCATATTCATCAAATCTGGGTTTGACATGGCCTTATATGTCAGGCACAGGTCACCTCTGAGCAAGTGGTATGAGACTGAATAGAGCTGGAGTTCTTTCAGTCGGGCAGCATAAGACATATTTTTGAGACCCTTTATCCTTTTGGTGAGGAACTTTTGGGGCCTTTCAAGCTGCAGCAGGTGTCTGGTCAGATACATTCCAAACGGGGCATTGTACTCAATCATAGGTCTAATGAGTGATGAGTACAGGGGGACGATGACCTCCCTTGATCTAGATGTGAATCCCTTCATGATCAAGTGGGTGATATAGAAGGTTTTCCTAACTACTTTAGCAACATGAGTGTCAAACGAAAGGCTACTGTCAACCTGGGTCCCCAGATCTCTGATGACTTTTTCTGTGCTCAGTGGATTGCCACCTATATGGTAGCTAGGGGTAACCTTGTTTTTCCCGAAGGGTATGACTATGCATTTTTTGGCGTTTAACTTCAGGCCATGGCTCTGGCACCAGTTATCTGTTTCTGTGAGGCCCTTCTGGAGGATATCTGTGTCAGACATTATAAAGATGTTCATATATCCTGGTTTTAAAAGTTCTATAGGTTTTCCCTATATAGAATGCAGCACAGGTGTTATACTTAGCTAAGTATATCACCTGCTTAGTATTACAGTTCACTTTCTAAAAATATATCTTTGTTTTGTTAACATTCTCTAGAATTATATAGTTGTCTTCTATGATAGCAAAGCACTGATTGCACCTGCCACATTTCCTAGTCCCTTCATTGGTTCTGCTTTCTGCTTGCATACCTCTATTATATTCAAATTTATTTTTCAAGTTCGGGACAGTTTTGTACATGAAGTTAGGCTGATGCCCAAGATTCTACAAACATCAGCGTCACCTTTTAGGTGAGCCCAATTTCGTGTAACTATATTTTTTACTATTTCTGCTGTTGGATTATATTCTAATATTAATGCTGTACTAAAACTATTGTTTCCCTTTGTATTTCTATTACTTACCAATTCTGCTCCTAATAATGGTTTATATTTTTGCCCCATTCTCTACTAACATATTGAGAAATATCATTAATCATAGAACTGGGCTATTTGCTGTCCTTAAACATTAGGCCAATATTGGCAATCTCACTTCTCATCTCCTCATAGTCAGAGGTCATCCAAGATGCTCTTATACACTGCCCTTTCAGTGTACTCTTTTTTTTGTTTCCAAGGATGACAACTAGTGTATTCTAAACAAAAATCATTAAAGGTGCTTTTCCTATATATTCTAGATTTAAACCCTTTGTCAGTGTGAGAGATAAATGTATCTAAGTAATCTATCCCTTGACTATTATAGGAATGTGTAAACTTTAAATAAGATTCAGATATCCTACATATTCCACAATTTCTTCTATAGTACCTCTCCATAGAACAAAAATATTGTCCAGGAAATGTACATATCTGATAATCTTGTCTATGTACTGACTCTTACAAATATATTCATCATCCAAGTCCAATAATACTAAGTTAGCATATATGGGGGCACATGCTTGACCTTTTCATTTCATATATTGGTCACTGGTTTGCTTAGTAGACTTATTTGTCCTGATTCTCTGACAAGGAAATGGGGAGGGGGTTAGGTATAAGGGAATCTGAGAAGAGGGGAGTTGTAGTTGAGAGAAAATTGTTTTAGAGATGGAAATGAGAAGGGACGTGAGGTAGCACTGTAGGGAGGAGTGTTAAGGAGGTACTATAAGTCAAGTGTGGAGCTACGTTCAGTCTTTCGGTGCAAGCAGCTTTAAAGTGCAGGACTTCAGCGTGCAGTTGTCAGCACCCAAGTGACCATTCTAGACAGGTACACACACACACACACACACACACACACACACACACACACACACACACACATGCGCACACATGCACACACACACACACACGCGCACACACACACACGTGCACACACACACGTGTGTGTATATATATATATATATATATATATATATATATATATATATATATATATTTTTTTTTTTTTTTTTCTTTTAATTCAGAAGAGAGTTTGTTAGGGATTATAATAGTAATGTCCAGTAATAGTTTGCTTTGCTAATTAGTGCGAAGGAGGCTGAGCCAAGAGTGTGGGGTTTGAATCCTTTGGGACAAAGCATTAGCTTTTTAGGTGGGTGCATTTAAAAAAAAGTTTTGTTAATTGGTTTCCCCTTTCCAAGAATAGATGGGATTTCATTTGGATAGAAATGAGGATTATGATACATCTCTGCTTGTGTGGTTTTATATTGGAGTACGGACTCCATATCCCTCAGCAAATACCTGGTAATGCAAAACTTGTTATTCTAATAACATTTAGCTTTATAATTGAGATATTTGTTTTTGGACCGCTGATTATTCAGTGGCAGTCAGATGAATTCCCAATGTAAGCACACTGCCTCGCGGTGAGCTGCTCACTTCTCTGAAATGATTTTCATAGAATGCGCTAGTCTGGTGCAACCTAGAATTTATTACTGCCTGGTTGGAGACAGGCACATGTTGGGGCAGTGTGATGCCTATTTCTATCAATGGTTTCATAGACTGTCCAGATTGTGCTTCATATGAGTGGTTTGCTTGTCCAGTTACGGTTTTTAGGCAAATCAGGTAGGACTGAAGTCACTAAATATTCCTGTATTGGGAATGAATAGGAATTAGAACTTTACTGTTTTAGCAGATGCGTGATAATGAGAAAACAATTATCCTACAACTCTTAAGTTTATAAGATTGAGATTTAAACTGCTGCTATTCCTCTCAATGAAGATTGTGTATGTTCGTTGTTGGTACCAGAGAAGTTATGTGATTTAAAATCATAATTGAATTATCTATAAATTTGTTGTACCCCTTGGATGCAAGTACATGCCATGTCGTATTTTTATTGCTTGTCAGTGTGTTGTGATTTAGCAACATTTTATGAAGTAGGAAAGAGAATCTGACAGCCTCTATTAGCTGCCATTGTTCAGATTTCACAGAATATCCAAATTTTGCCTCATATTATTGGTCTGTTTTTAAAAACAAACAAAAAAAGTTTTGGTTTTCTGACAAATAGGATAGGACTGAAGTCAATAGATTCCATATTTCTTCAGCGAATGCAGGGTAATGTAAAACCCATTATTCTAACAGCTTTTAAATTTATGAGAGTGATTCAAAGTGATACAATGACATTTCTGTTTGTCACATTTTGGGTACAGGTTATCATTGTTATTTTTTGGAACACTGATTTTCTAGTTTTCCAAGAATACTTGTAAATGGTGAATGATGAAGTTGGATTGTATAACTTTTGGGAAAGTATGAGAATTTTATGGAATTTGGCATTTTCAGCTACAACATTCATTTATCACTACTTAACTATTTCATCGCTGGGAGGTTGAGAGGGCTGGTATTACTGGTTATTCTGTTTACAGTGTGGCCTTTGTATACACGCGTATTGGGTGTGCATTCAGTTGTTGTGTGGGGAACAGATTGGGTAGCTAGTGTCTACTGGGGCAGTATACATTCTGTGTTTGTCTTGAGGAGGACAGTCACTGTTCTAGGATGTTTTGTTGAAAAACAAAGACAGAAAAATATACCACAGTGAATGGATGTTGTTTTACGTTTCCTTTGACTGTTGCTGCTGAAGGTGAATCCCTGCCATGGGGACGATATGATTGCTGGCAGAGAGAGCTCATTTACAGCAGCAACCTTTGGTGACAGAAGTGATACTAAGGTAGTAAATGGAGGAGCTGTTTCAAGTAATGTTAGCAGACAGTTTTTCAAAAATGTTTGAGATGATTGTAGGGGTGTTGGAATAGTAGGAATGTACACTCAACAATGGGCTATAGCAATGTTTGGGGTATGGGAGGATTGTTAAAAGAGACAAAGAGTAATAGTAACCAAGTAGGGAACATGTATAGTTGTTCTGGTCATTACATCAAGAGAGGGTAAAAGGTATAGAGGTTTATGTTGGGGGTGCTATCAGGATAGTGTTCTGGCAGTGATTAGTAATTGTTTCTTTTCTCTTTTTCTCACTCTCTCTCTTTTTCTTGTTGAATGTTGAAGAATTATGGAAAAAGTGGCAGGCAATTTCATCCCAGGCAGTGGCCTTCTTCCAAGATGCAGCTGGCCATGTGACAGAGAAGACATCTGTTAGTGTTGAAGCAGTTAGACAGCAAAAGGATATAGAAAGCAGAGAGATCAGAATCATGTGATGAAGCAGAGTAAGAGGACAAGTTGATGTTGAAAGTCTATAACACTGGAATCTCAAGCAGAGGTTCAAACTATGGCAGTTAACTCCTTTGATAATTGTATGAGCATAAGGAGGGAGACAGGGCTTGTACAGGACCCAGATTAGGGTGGTCAAGTCAGGCTACTACAGATGCTGATGAGTTCTTGCGTGGTATTTTGCAAGACCTTGATGTTGAAGGCAGGTCGAGGCTTTATAAGTTGTTGCTAGGAAGTCAGGACTAAGGAAATCAGGAGGTTTCATTAACATTGGATCAGGTGTAGGGTAATGGGGATGGTTTGCGATTGAGTGACAGCAAAGTAGGTTTGGCAAGACAGTCAGTGATGGACATAGGCAGAATGTTAGCACAGAAAATGCACGGAAGTTCTTAGGAGAAGTTGGGACTTATATTACCTTGCATATCTCTATGTCTGTTAAAGAGAAGATTTGGAGAGGACAGCTTGTTGATGTTTTTGATTTATTAGATACAGATGGGGTGCAGTGGATAGTCGAGGCAGATAACCCAGGGTTGAAGGACCTGGCATCAGCCTTGGCAGCTCTTGACAAGAGGAGGACATTGAGATTTAAGGTAAGGTCTTGGGATAGTTGGATCCTAGGATGTATCTACTAGATGGAAGTGGTAGTAGAGAAAGACCCTCAACAGACATTGCCCTTGTTGGCATATTTTATTTCAATAAGGGAGACTCAAAGATTGAGGGGAGGTAATCGCTAGCTATGGTATGACCAAAGATCTAGGAAGCTGACAGCTAGGCATGCTGATACATGGTTATCTACTATGTATGACAGACTGGGTACTGTAAGTCAAAGAAGTCAACCAGAAGGTGCAGTGAGCAGAAGGGCATGGTGGACCTTTAACACAGGTAGGCATTCGTGGCCAATGTGTTGTTTCCTTAATAGGTTCATAGGTTCATAGGTGTGTACTAGCCCAATGACCCTGGAGCCTTTGCAAGCCTAGCCCATAGAAGTGCCCTGACATCATGCCGCCGTTAGTTCCTGGTGCCTCTATCAAGTAGAGCCACTGGAGTGATCCCCGGGGTGAACTTTCTATTTCCCATCCACTAATCAAGATTTCTCTTGAAAAGGGCCAGTGAGGTGCTCTGCTTTACATGTATGGGAAGTCTATTCCAGAGCATGGGCAGTCTCTCAGTTATAAACCTGTCCCTCCAGCATGTTCTGTTGATTGTGATAATGAGGTTGAGGTCCCTGGAGTGTGTGGTGCAGAGGGATTGAGATTTCTTTAGGTGTAACATTTCTAACAGGGCTGAGTCAGAAATGGCTTTGTAAGTCAAGCAGAGATTGCCTCTTAATAGATGATATGAGACAGAGAAAAGCTGGAGTTTTTTGAGTCTGCCCATGTAGGGCATGTGTTTAAGGCCTAGGATCCTCTTTGTGAGGTACTTTTGTGACCTTTCCAGCTGTTGCAGGTGTTTAGTGAGGTACATGCCAAATGGGGCGTTATACTCGATGATTGGTCTAATGAGGGAAGAGTAGAGAGAGATGATGACCTCTTTCTTCCTGGATGCAAAACCCTTAGTCATGAGATGTGCCACATAGAAGGACTTTCTGACCACAGTGGCAATGTGGTGGTCGAAGGAGAGGTTGCTGTCAACCTGTGTCCCCAGATCTCTTATAATGCCTTCAGTGTTCAGTGGGTTACCATCAGTGTGGTAATTAGTGGGAACTGAGTTTTTCCCAAAGGGAATGACAACGCATTTTTGGCATTAAGCTTAAGGCCATGGTTTTGACACCAGTCATTGGTCTCAGTGAGGTCTTTCTATAGGATGTCTACATCACTTGGGGAGTTAATAATGGCTGTTTAATTTGTGGAGGTCAGCACAGTAGAGTGAGAAATTGGTATAAGGAAGAAGTACAGGTAGGGAGAGGGCGAGGCTCATTTGCTGAGCTTCCTGGGTGGCTGGGGGCAGGAATATAGGATTGGAAGGTAGAGGTAGTAGGCTAAGTTTAAGAGCAGGACAGTCCTTTTGGACAGGGGTCAGGAAACCAGCCAACACACTCCCCTATTAGATGCAGATACTCGATAAATTACACACATTTCCCTGACAGGGAAATGGGAGGGATCTAGTTCAATGTTTTCAAGTTGTTTTTACAATTCAGTCAGGAGTAAAGTCATTTATTAAGATTTGCAATAATATGAAGTCAGTTAAAGGGAAGGAGGATATTTTGTTGAATTTATTGGACAAAATAGGATTATGGGCCCATTAGTTACACTCCCAATTCAAGAGGTTTAGAGTATCACTGCTAGACTTAGATTTTAAAAAGAAGCTGAAGGAGTATTGTGTTATTCACCGCTTGTCTTTTGCAGAAGGGAATTCTGTTAATGATCATATTGAAAAGAACTTGGTGAAAGGGCAATATGCATCTCCAGATTATGCTGTAAAAATAATTTGAACATTTGAAGACTCATTGTTAGAAAAAAAAACTATATATTGAGGCTGCTTTCAGGTTGCTGGCAGTAGCAGAAGCCGATTAGCCAAAGATGGGAATGTATTTGGAAGGTAAATTCTATTTTGATAAGGCTATGATGATGGGCTGTGCAGTAGCTTATGTCAGACGTTTAGCACACATTTGCAATGGATTTGGAATCAAGAGTTGTTGGGCAAAAGGGAGTGTATTATTTAGAGTACTTTCTGTTGACGGAAGAAGGTAAGGATAGTTCAGAAGTGGGATTCAAAGAACTTGTATGGTTTTGTCAGGAACTGGTTATACCATTGGCATGTGATAAGAAGGAGGGTAATATAAATAAATTAATTACTTTGGCCTAAGGATTAATGCTAGCCATGTTTAATTTTGTCTGCCAGAGGATTAGCTCAATAACATGAAGGAACAAACTGGCAGGTGGTTGGAGGCAGCTAAGATGAGAGTGAGGGATGTATGGAGTTGCTAGGACTGTTGAATTTTGCCTGCCGGTCAATCGGCCCAGGGAGCCTTTTCTGTAGGTCAGTAGATAACCTCTTCTGAAGGGAGGTAAGAAAAACATCACTGAGTCATGGTGACTTGGTCATTGAAGCAGGACTTATGAATTTGGTTAGCCTTCTTAGATGAGTTTAATAGAATTTCAGTTTGGCAAAATAACTGGGTGTCTGCAGAGGAGTTACAATTGTTCACTGATATTGGAGAAGAACTTGGCCTGGGGGCAAAGTTTGAGAGTAAATGGCTTGCAGTCCCCTGGCGGGTAGGATGGAGTGGGCAATTGAAGAGTGACATTACAATCCTTGAATTTATGCTAATTTGGGTGGCACTGGATGAGTGGCAGAGTGATTTGGCTAACAGGAAAGTGAGATTCTATTTTGATAATGCAGCAGTCATGCAAGCCATAGATAAAAAAATCTTCAAAAAGGGAGCAGACACAACTGCTGTTGAAGTTAGTATTGCAATGTTTGAGGATCAATTTGTCTGTTTCAGCAAAGCATATCCCAGAATGTTTTAATGTGATATCTGATAGTCTGTCACCATTTCAGATTTTGCAGGTTTCAGACTGTTGCTCCACGTGCAGAAGAGCACCATCAGAGATAACAATGGTGATATGGGAGATTGGCAGGTTGTACCACAGCAGTAACTGCAGCAGTTTTGGGCTGCTTCAACGAAAAAGGCATATAGTTCTGCTCCAGATTCATTTATGTGACTTTTATGGGATCTTAAGTCAGCTGACAGAATTTGGTTGGTCAGCTTGGTAACAAGGTATGTAGTGCACAGATGGTAGTTTGAAGATTCTGTTAAAACTATAAAGGTACAGTTAGCAGTTCTAGCTACT
Organism: Protopterus annectens; assembly: GCF_019279795.1. NCBI lineage: Eukaryota > Metazoa > Chordata > Ceratodontiformes > Protopteridae > Protopterus > Protopterus annectens. The sequence goes on along the minus strand of NC_056731.1, from coordinate 941,241,940 downwards.
CTGGTGAAATTTACTAGTCTTGTTGTTTTGATGAAGAATTGACTGATTATGAGAATGTTAAAAGGCTGGTGGAGACTACAAGGTGTAGCCTCTGATAAGTGATTGCCTTGCCTTTGGGAAGAATTATGCTTAGGAAACTGATAAGAAGTTATAGGAAGGTTACAAATAACACTGAGTCTTATGTGCTATGAGCAACTTTGTCTGTATTCCTATACATGGGTGCTTTTAGGATTGGAGGGTTGTTAAGGCAGTTTGAAATGAAATGTATGTATCACAGAAGATGCTGTGCTAATCTGGGTCAAGTCATCTAAAATGGATCAGGTGGGAAAAGGTCAGCAGGTAGCATTGACATGGGATGCAGAGTTACAGTTATCTCCAGTCATGTGGTCATTGAGATGGCAGTCTTAAGTTTGGTGCAATGAAGATGAAGTAGTTTTTTGTTTGGGGGATGGTAAGGTTTTATCTTTGAGACAGTTTGATTTAGTGTTGAGGAAGGTAATGAGATCACAGGGGATACAAGATAGTAGATACTGTTTGCATTAATTTCTGATTTAGCAGCAAAAGGCAGGTCAGCTGTAGTAATTAAGAGGCCGGGAAGGTGGAAGTCTAACACTTTTCAGTTGTATGTCAGGTAAGTTATGGGTTGATATGTTATGTTAATTTTGTTTGTTTGTTTGTCTTGCAGGTCATAGAAGAGTGGTCATTGTCAGTCATTCTTGTGTATACTGGGCAGCAAAGAGAACTATAGTTAAGTCTAAGGGTCAGTGATTAGGGTTGAACCCCGATCTGTGGAAGGTTCACTGGTTGCGTTGGAGGAAACTTAGAGGGAGTCAATTATTTTTGATCTTGGAAGTGATAGTACGGTGGTTGGGACAACCTGAGTTCATACTGATATATCTAGGGGATAACAATTTAGGTGAGGTTTTGAAGCTGCAGTTGTTGCTAATGATAGTACAGAATTTATCAATTATCAGACACAAGTATCCCTATGTGATTATAGTGTGATCAGCAATAATTTATGATTGGTTTGCTTTTAAATGGAGTACCATTGAAGCTTCTCGTAAATTTGTTAATCATTGAGTGGCTAAGATAGCTAAGACTATTGTTATAGTTGTGCTGGATCATTGGGATTTGCATGACAGAGATACGATAAGGTATGCCCAAGATGGGTTTCATCTGAATGATCTGGGACTTGATCTATTCAATGTGCACATTTCATTATTACTTCAAGAATTGCTAAAGTGTTGAAAGGGAGGGGACAGTCTGTGTTACAGGCTGGTTGGCCGAGGAGCAGCCCTGATCAGAATGCATTGCCATTGCCATCTCCAATTCACTGAACATCACACACAGCTGGAACACCAGTTCCAATGTATGTCCATGAATATAAGTTGTAGAGGTAATCATATGATCAAATCTGAATCTCTGCATTATACACATACATTCCTTACCAAGAGTCATCCATCCAAATATTAAACTCACCCAGAATCAACCACCTGGGTGACAATAGCATGAAGGAGACAAAGAAATCCATGAACTCCTCGAGGAACATCCTTGCATTACCAGGTGGATCGAAGACAAGGAGATACTGAGGGTAACCATTTGAAATCATGTAAGGACCCACTTTAGAGCTGCTGAGATTGAATGGGCAAAAAATAGACTTAACATTTACTAAGTCTGAGATGGCCATTTCTCAAAGCATTCCCTTTTCTCTGAGGTATGGAGATCTTGGAGTTAGTATATATAAGTCTGGGGGATGCGGGGGCTTCCCCCAGCATCAAGGGTGCAGAAGATGCTAAATAGCCATACTTGCTTTACCAGGGATGGCTTACATCTCTCATTCCAGGGCTTCCACATACTGGGTAAAGCCCTTGTTGCCCACATACTGCCTTTTTAGAGCTATTGGATCTCCAAATTTAAAAAAAATAAATAAACATGCACCAGACTCCATCAAAGTATCTCTGCTCAATGCTAGGTGTCTAAATAACAGATTGCCTGATCTTGAGGCCCTACTACATTTGGAGCACATTCATGTGTATGTTATTACAGAAACTTGGTTTAAAAGGTGCAGATGGCACTCACTCTGTACCAGGGGTTTGTACCTTTCCCACCTTTAGGCCTGATGGAAACTGTGGTGGAATATCCATATTGTTAAAGACCACATTACCTCAAGGCAGATTCCTAGAGACCCAAAAATAGAACTAAAATTCGAATCAAACTGAATAGGATTCACAGAATATCAGATCACAGCATGTTACAGAACTCCCTGTGCCCCCCCCCAAAAAATATATTACATTCCTAAATATACTGGACGAATTTTCAATTAACATGAACTCCATTCTCCTTATTCTGGCAGACTTTAACTGTCACTGAACTGGGAAATGTATACGTTAACTGAAGGATATGCCTAAAAATTCCTTGATTTCACAAACAAGAACTCCCTGAACCAAATCATCAAAGAATCTACTACAGCACAAATTATTTTAGACCTGGTCCTTACTAATATTCCATTGGTATGTACTATCCCCCTTGTATTTCTTTCACCAGTTAAATCTGATTACATACTGATAACTTTTCATTCCCCAAACCAACAAAAGCAAGTATCAGAATATTCAAGGACTTCAACCACAGCAACCTTCTACAATTCTATGACTGAGTCTCAGACTTCAGATATTAATGTTTTACCCATGATGTTGACATTGCAAGTAGTTATGCAAACAAATTCTATGCTCACCTGGATAAAGAAATGCATTAACCTGGCAGGCCATACCAGATCCAAACAAAAAAGGATGTTCAAAAGTAAACCAGTCCAGTGGTCCACATGTATAAATAAAAAATATAATAAAAGAAAACAGCTTCTTAAAATATACGGTAAAACAAAAGACCCCAAAATCAAGTTTAACATTAAAAAGCTATCAAAGGAATGAAGGAACTAGAAATCTCTAAAAGGAATATGAAGGCAAACCCATGCACTTAAAATAGCATTGGAAGCTAAAGATAATTTTAAATCCTTCTTTAGTTACATTACCCAGTATTGTTCAGTACTTATTCAAAATGGCATTGCCTACCTTGATCTAGGTAATATCTCCAATATACCAAGAAGCACTTCACCCTGGGAAACTATAAAAAGCGTACATATCCCACAGAATCTCAGGCCTTTCATCATAACCAAAGAACACATGTTAAAGTTACTCTCCCAAATAAAAAATACATCATCCATTGGACCCAATAACATACCTGGCTGCCTGTTAAACAGTACATAACACGCACCAGTGGACCTGCTCCTATATCTGTTCATCCTGAGCTTAGCCAGTGGCTTTGTCCCTGAGGTATGACAGACAGCTGTTTTGGTGTCATTTACAAGGGTGGCCCAACCATTGACCCTTGGGACTACAGAGCAACTAACCTGATGAGTCTCATCTACAAAGCCATCAAATGTGTCATAACTGACATAATTAGCTATGATATTAAAAATCTTGTAAGAGTTGAATCCCAGCAGTTTGGCTTTGTTGAGAGAAGAGCTTGTCTAATGACTCTGGTTAACATCTTGGAGAGGGCATCACAAGCCACGGCCAGAGGTCATGCTGTCCATATAACGTACCTTGACCTAGCTAAAGCATTTTATACCATACCACATGCTAGTATAGTTAATAAGCTAATTGCACACCAAATTGATCCTTATGTAGTTAGGTAGATAGCAAAGTGGCTGAGGGACAGAACCCCTAAAGTGAGGGTTGCAGGTGTGCCCTCAGCGACTATGAAGGTTGACCAGCGGGATCCATGCTGGGACCACTACCATTTTACATTTGGGTTGCAGATCTCAAAATTATAAACAGGAATCTCCAGCTAACCAAGTTTGTGGATATCATTGTGAAGTGCCCCTCTGATAGATACATAGAAGCTCCAAACCGAACCTAAATATGTCAATAACTGGTGCACAAAAAAGGACTAAAACTAAATGTTAAAAAGTACAATATTGTCACATTTAGTAAAAAATCCCTCCATCCAGCTTATAGTATAGACAAAACCCAGCTTCAGAACAAATGTTGCGAGAGACCTTGGAACATCGGTAGATAATTCCCTCACCCTTGTTCATCATGTTGCAATAATGATTAAGAAATCCTTTTACCTGATGCAGCTGATGAGAAAGTTTTTTTTTTTTTCCCAGATCCAAAGAAGTACCTTCCTGGACTACATGAAAAGAGACATGGAAGAGCTCTCTGATCACGTAGCCCAGGCCGGTATGAGCCTGAACCTGAGTAGCATCCTGCCCTCACCAAGAATGATACCACGGTATAAAATCAATTTCAACAATTGGCTAAGCTTCTGATGTCATTCAAAGGGGGTCCAGTGTCTGTCAGCCTGGGATGACATGCTCGACATGCTCGACAAGCCACACCGCTTCACTAGAGATGGCTTGCACCTGTTACCCTTCGGCTTTCGAATACTGGCCAAGGTTCTTGCCATCCCCATAGTGCCTTTTTTAGGCAAGGCTCAAAAGACAAACCCACCACCATAAATAGCACAAGTAACAAAAAACTGAGGGTAATGCTACTCAATGCCAGAAGTCTAAACCTCAAAATGCATGTACTCGAGGCCCTACTCAGTATGGAGAAAATCGATATATGTGCAGTAACAGAAACCTGGTTTAAGGCTCCAGAGAGTACCCTACAACTCATACCATACATTTCGGCCACAAAACCCAGACCAAAATACAAAAGGCAGGGGCAAATCCATATTCGTCAAGGATATCCACACCTCCAGGTTAGTGGCACAGCATGATTCTTCAGAGATCATCCATGTGCAACTAACAACGGGCAAAACTGCAATTCAAATTGCAGCTTGCTACAGATCACCCACCATGTCCCAGGAGCCCCATTTCACATTTCTGGAAACATTGGGGGAACATAAAGGTCCTACCAAACACCTTGATATTGGGTGATTTCAATTACCCAAACATTAACTGGGAGAACTACTCAAGTACTAACTCCCTTGCCCAACATTTCCTAGAATTTATAAACTCAAATGCCCTGGATCAACTGGTCAACACCCCCACCAGAGGTGACAACATATTGGACCTGGTCATCACCAACATGGGTGACCATTATTCCACACCGGAGGTCAACCCCTCGCTGGTTAGATCTGACCATAAACTAATCACTCTGGATATCCACATTCTACCCCCACACCTGGTCAAAGAAACCACTGTGAAAAATTTTTCAAAAGCAAACTTCACGTTACTTAAGACCGAGGTGGAAAGTTTCAAAGCCCCCATGCTAAAGGATAAGGCTGCCCAAGCTGTAAAATCCTTTATTAATGCACTCTATGGGCACCTACAAGAATGCATGGATTGTGCTATCCCAAGCAAAACTAAAACTCACTCCTCCAAGAAAAGGAAACCAGTCTGGTGGACCCCTGCCATAAACAAGCTATACAATAGAAGGAGGAAACTAGTGCAGAAAAGAGTAAAATTCCAAAAAGGGAAGACATCCCTGATCAGTATCAGCAAGAAACTATGATCCCTCATAAAATCATCCAAGCCTAGCTTCAAAAGAAAAATTGCCAAGGACTCCAAAGATAACCACAAGGCATTCTTTAGCGATGTCAAGAATCTAAGTAGCAATTCTCAGATCTGCTTGGAGTGAGCGCAGAATGGTACAAAATACACTGAACCAACCGATATCGCCAACATCCTGGCAGACAGGTTCAGTGAAAACTTCACCCCCTCTCACCCCGAAAAGGGCCCATAACCATACCAGAAGAATGTAGTGCCCCTGAAATCACAGACACTGAGGTTAAAACAGCCCTCTCCAAAGCCAAAAACACAGCATCAATGGGACCTGACAGTGTCCCAGGCTGTGTCCTACATGAGCTCAAAGATGAACTAACCCCTCACCTAAACACAATGTTCAAACTCAGCCTCTCCACAGGCTACGTCCCCATAGAGTGGCGCACAGCAATGGTTATTCCGTTCCACTAAGGTGGAGCCACAACAGACCCTGGGAACTATCACCCTATAAGCCTGACTAGTTTGGTTTGCAAGGCTATGGAGCCCATCATCATGGATCTCATTAACAGAGACACTGGGAACCTCCAAACACTGGACCCTACCCAGTTCGACTTTGTTAAGGGCAGATCATGCCTCCTAAACCTGGTGGACTTCTTTGAGACAGTTACAAACGCTATAGATGAGGGAAAGATGGTCCACACAGCCTACCTAGACCTCACAAAGGCCTTCAACACCATTCACAATTCTGGTATTATAGACAATCTCAGCAGCCTGAACATAACCCCCTACATCACAAGATGGGTTGCCAACTGGCTCACGGACAGAACTGGTAAGAGTTGTGGGAGCTAGGTCTGACTCTAAACCAGTTACAAGTGACATTCCCCAGGGCTCAGTCCTAGGACCCCTCCTGTTCAGCATATACTTCTCAGAGGTACAGGCAGGCACAGGAGGACTGTGGCTGACCAAGTTCACAGACAACTGCAAGCTGGGGACTATAATTGATTCTCCAGCTGACACAGACATCCTTCAAAAGGGTCTCACTAAGACAGATATCTGGTGTCAAAACCATGGCCTCAAGCTAAATGCCAAAAAGTGCATAGTCATCCCCTTTGGAAAAAACAAAGTACCCACAAACTACCACATAGGTGGCAGACCCCTAAATACAGAAGACGTAATAAGGGATCTGGGGACCCAAGTAGATAATAATTTCTCCTTTGATAACCACATTGCCAAATTGGTTAGAAAATCCTTCTATGTGGCCCACCTAATCACAAAAGGGTTTGCATCCAGATCAAAAGAGGTCATTGTGCCCCTCTACGAATCACTCATCAGACCCATCATAGAGTACAATGCCCCATTTGGGATGTACCTTACAAGACACCTACAACAGCTTGAAAGACCACAGAAGTACCTCACCAAGAGGATCACTGGCCTCAAACAGATGTCCTACGCAGCTTGACTGAAGAAACTCCAGCTGTACTCGGTTGCATACTGCCTACTCAGAGGAGATCTCTGCCTGACATACAAGGCCATGTCCAACCCAGAACTGATGGACATGCTCCACAAAAAGAAAACCATATCCCCTCGAGCCACACGCTCTAGGGATCTAAACCTCACCACAACAATAAGTAGCATGTGCTGGAGGGATAGATTCCTGTCCCAGAGACTTCCCATGCTCTGGAACAAGATTCCAATCTACATTAGACAGAGCTCCTAGCTAACACTCTTCAAGAGAAACCTTGATGAGTGGATGGAAAACAGAAAGTTTACCCCACGGATCACTTCAATGGCTCTGCTGGACAGAGGCACAGGGAACTAATCTAAGTGGGCGGCGAAAGCCAATACATTCCGGCTAGCCTTATAAATGCTTTGGCCGATAGCCTAGTACCTAACTATGAATCTATGAACCTAAATCTTTACTTCTGTATATTCTGCACTGATTAGACCTGTCATCAAATACAATGCGCAGTTTGGGATGTATCTTACCATCTGTATCAAACAACTGGAAAGACCTCAGAGGTTCCCAACTAAAAGGATCACAGGTTTAAAAGACATGAGCTGGAAGCCCTGTCCCTATATTCAGTTTCCTATAAATTCATTAGGGACAAGCTGTGCCTCACCTTTCTGGCCATTATGGATCCAGTAGTTCAAGATTTCTTATATCTCCACAAATCAAACAGTCTAACCAACACTAAGACCAGGGATATGAACTTACTTCGGCAAATAAACAAATTAGGGTGAGGAGATAGCATCATCACACAAATGCCTACCCCCTTCTCTGGAATAAACTTCCACTCCAAATAAAGCAGTGTGACATACTTTCTTCCTTCAAAAAAGGAATTAAGCAACTAGATGGTTATTCACAAATTCATCCCTAGCATGACTGGCCTGTCACTCCTTGAAAAAGGGGGTAAGGTCTAAAGGTGGATACTAGCAAGGCATAAATGGCCACTGGGCCCAGCTGCCTTGTATTTATCTATGATTTTTATGATTTCTTTATCATTGGAATGCACTCCTGGGAAGAGTAAAGGTACTGCAAACAGAATGCTGGCATAGATGAAATATGCATCCTTAGATTAAAATGGATACTAAAGGCTGAAGATTTGTTATTGGTGTGAATACTTTTCCATACAAATACAAGTGGAGCATCTTCAGTCCACAGAGCAGACTAAATACTGCCCTGTCAGTTTCAGCATACATACACTCAGCTGCTTTCTGTGTTTGAAACAAAGGTGTATGTTTGTGAAAACCTGTAATTTTTGAGAGTGAATGATAGCAGTTTCATAAGTTGAGGCATCATGGTCTGCTGTCTGCTGTTCATATTATATTTGATGAATATCCATGCACTGTTCCACCAGCATATGTAGTGATATTTCAAGTTAGGAGTTCATAGGTTCATAGGTAGGTACTAGGCTATCAGCCCAAGGGCCTAAGTAAGCTTAGCCAACAAGATTCCCTGGCTTACGCCACCCAAGAAAGTTATTTTCCTGTGCCCTGTCGAGCAGAGCCACAGAAGTGATGCCTGGGGTGTATTTACTGTTTCCCATCCACTTATCAAGATTTTTCTTGAAGAGTGCTAACGAGGAACTTTGCTTGACATAGAAATCATCATACAGATGGGTAGCTTGTTCCAGAGTATGGGAAGTCTCTGGGACAGGAATCTATCCCTCCAGCATGTCCTGTTTATTGTGGTGACAAGGTTTAGGTCCCTAGAGCATGTAGCTTGGAGGGATTGGGATTTCTTTAGGTGTAGCATGTCCAACAGCTCTGGGTTTGACATAGCTTTATATGTTAGGCAGAGATCACCTCGGAGTAGGCGATATGCTACTGAGTAAAGCTGGAGTTTTTTGGTATGGTCAGTGTGGCAATGTGATTATCAAAGAAGAGACGACTGTCCACCTGGGTCCCCAGATCTCTTATCACTGCTGCCTATGTGGTAGTTCATGGGTACAGAGTTTTTACCAAAGGGGATGACAATGCACTTTTTGGCATTGAGCATGAGGCCATGGCTCCAAGCATCTGTCTCAGTGAGGCCCTACTGTAGGATGTCCACATCATTTGGGGACTCAACTATGGTTCCTAGTTTGCAGTCATCTGTGAACTGCATTAGCCAAAGGCCTTCTGTGTTAGCCTGTACTTCAGAGAAGTAGATACCAAACAGGAGAGGTCCCAGGACTGAACCCTGGGGTACTCCACTTGTCACTGGTTTGAAGTCAGATTTGGAGTCTGCAACTTTTATAGTGTGGGTTCTGTCAGTGAGCCAATTGGCAACCCATCTTGTGATGTAGGGATTTATATCTAGTTTATTGAGTTTAGCTATGATTCCAGGATGGGGGATGGTGTCGAAAGCCTTGGCGAGGTCAAGATAGGCTGTGTGAATCACCTTACCCTCGTCTACAGCTTTGGTGACTGCCTCAAAGAAGTCAATCAGGTTCAGTGGCATGATCTTCCTTTCATAAACCCGAACTGGGTGGGGTCCAGAGTTTGGAGGTTACTAATGTCTTTATTTATGATTTCCATGATGATACGTTCCATGGCCTTACAGACCAGGCTCGTCAGGCTAATAGGGCAATAATTCCTGGGATCAGAGGTGGCTCACCTTTTTGTGGAGTGGGATAACTGTTGCTGTGCACCATTCAATGGGCACAAAGCCTGATGTGAGACTATGATTGAACATGGTGCTTAAGTGGGGAGCCAGTTTGTTCTGAAGTTCATGTAAAACGCAGCCTGGGATATTGTCCATTCCCATGGATGCGGTGTTTTTGGCTTTAGAGAGTGCAGCTTTTACCTGAATAGTTGTTATTACAGGACTCTGCATTCTTCCTGTATAGATATGGACTCTTTAGAGGGTGAGTGGGAGGTAAAGTTATCACTGAACCTATCTGCCAGGACATTGGCAATATCAGTTGGTTCTGTAATTTTCATGCCATTGTACTGTAACTCAGAGCAGATCTGGATGTTGCTATTGAGATTCTTGAAATAGCTATAGAATGTTTTGTGGTTGTCCCTAGAATCAGTGGCGATTTTCTTTTCATAGCTAGCTTTGGAGGATCATATAAGGGATCTCAGCTTCTTACTGAGGCTGACCAGGGAACTCCTCCACTCATGGGATTTTAGTCTCTTTTGCAACAGTTTCTTCCTTCTGCTGTAGAGTTTGTTTATGGCAGGGGACCACCAGATTAGCTTCCTTTTTTTGTAGGATAGCATCTTGGTTCTGTTTGGGATAGCACGATCCATGCAATCGTGTAAGTGCATATAGAGTTCATCTGTGTAGGATTCAGCAGTCATAAATGTATTGTCCATATGCATGGGTGTCATGAAGTTTGCCACTTCTGTCTTAAGAAGCATGAAGTTGGCTTTGGAGAAATTTTTTACTGTGATTTCCTTAATGGGGGGTGGGGGTGGGATGTGGATATCTAGGGTGATTAGCTTATGGTCGGATCTGACCAATTAGGAGTTGACTTCAGGTGTGGAACACCGGTCACTCATGTTGGTAATGACTAGGTCTAGGATATTGTTGCCCCTGGTGGGGGTGTGGATAAGTTGATCCAGGGCATTGGAATTTATGAATTCCAGAAAGCGTTGAGTGAAGGAGTTGGTACATGAGTAGTTTTCCCAGTTAATGGTGGGGTAATTGAAATCGCCCATTATTAGGGTGTTTGGTTGAACCCTAATATTTTCCACTATATCAAGAAAAGAGGAGTGGGAATCCTGGGGGGTGGTGGAGGATCTATAGCAAGCTACAATTTGGATTGCAGTTTTGCCCAAAGTTAGTTGCCCTTGGATAACCTCGGATGCATTACGCTGAACAACTAGCCTGGAGATGTGGATATCCTTAATAAATCATTGAAAGAGGCATACATCATCAGAAATAAGGAATCAGCATATGTGCCAAGCCTTGTGTTTCCCTTTTCTTTAAAGATGTACAATCTTGGTGTTAGTATATTTAAGTTCAGGTGATCTGGGGAATGAAGACCATCCACACACATTCTCTAAATTGATTGTATTAGTTGAGTTTACATCCGCTGAACTAACACCAGCAAATATAAATTTGTATTTGATTTGTTTTTAAAACTGACCCTACAGCAAACATAGCATGTCTTTCTGATAGTCTTAGAATGATTAAAAAAGGGTAAGCATTTCATCCAGTACAATCATCTTCTTGATGCCTTGAAGTCTGATTTGTAGCTGTCTAGCCACTTCCAGTTGGACCTATTCAAAATCAAATCATTCAGTGGATGTAAAACCAATGAGAAGTTTGGTAGAAATCTGTGGTACTGGTTTACCAGTCCAAGGTATAATCGCAAGTGTGACACATTCCAAGACTTAAATCCACAAATCTCCATAGTGTTGGTGACCTTTATAGTCAGTCATTGTTATTCACTAGACCAGAAAAGGAAATCTAATTCTTAGAAAAAATGTATTACTTTCAGCTTGAAGCCCATACTCTTAACTTTCCTGTGACTTTCAATAGATTATTCAGGTTTCTTTCATTTTCTATACCTAAAGTTGGTGAAGATCATTCCTTTGTAAGACTTGATAGAGCAGATATTACTGAATTAGAAGTTGAAGATTCTTAAGATCTGGTCAGAAAAGGTATTCTTGTAATTAGAGATTGAATTATTACAGGAACTGATACTTATATCTGCAGAAAAAATAATTAACACCAAATAGTGCTATACTTTTCAGTAGCAAAAATAGAAGATGTGAGACAAGCATTGGAACGCCTTAATGTAAGGAAGTACAGCTCTGTTTTTATTCATGTTGGTACATATGATCTAATCCACAAGGGCTCCCTGACTGTCAGTAGGGAACTTACAGCCCTCTTAGACAGCATAGCTTGTACAGCTGTTAGGATGTATTTTTCACAAATCACATTTAGAAGGAGAGTCAGGTCACCATGAATGAAAAGATTTTTGAGGGTAAAAACCTACAAAAAAAGTCCCATTTAAAAAAATGAAAACGTGTAGAGCATCCTAGCCTAATTTGGGGCACAAATGTGTTCAGACAGGATGGTGTGCATTTGTCAAGATCAGGGAAGAGAATTTTTGCAGCAGGTATTTTGCAATATTTGACAAACACAAGGCAGGATTTTTGCCAAGTTGAAAATTTAACAGTTCACAGACAGCAACATTTGATGCATCTCTGATGGTTGTTAATGCTGAGTGCATTAATAATATTTTTTTATTGGAAAATATGCTACTTTTCCACAAAAATCTATGCTATTTTTTTCTGAAACATAGCTAAAGAACAATAACTGGAAAACAGCTCTGTCAGGGTATAAATGTCTTTACTGTAGCAGACATTCTAACAAAGAATCAGGTGGAGGTATTATGACAGGGATTAAAAATAGTTATGAGACCTGTGAGTATTAACGTTCAGTAATAACACCAATACTACAGACTGTGTAACGCTGACAATAAAGACAGCCCTGGAACATATAACAGTTGCTGGAGTGTATAGACTGCCAAAGTCAAGTGTTGGTGACCTAGACGAATTCATACATTTCTTGCATGAAACACAGGAGAGAAGAATAACATTAACTGGGGACTTAAATTTAACAGAAACAGACTGGAATAATACTGATTCAACATTAGTAAGGAAATTATTCACGACTTATGTTCAGGAACAACAGTTGCTTCAGATTGCAAAAAAAAAAACTACGAAGGAACAGAAGATACTAGGCATTGTTTGTGTTCCTAAAGAAATTACTGTTACTTCTCGTCACCTTTTACCACGGTTGATGTGCAGCGATCATGGGGGATATAAAGCTTAAATTATTGCTAGATTAATGTCTCTTTCAGCTTTTCCCGGTTAGGGGTCAACACAGCGGAACTCCAGTCCGCTAATGATTGGCAGTTGACTTTTATGTACCGAGTTGCCAGCCCTGACGCACAGCCTTCAACGAAGGTACGCCCATTCACGCATTTCTCCACGCAGAAGACGCTCTAGCTGAGAATAAAACCGGACAGCGTCTTACTGTGAGGCGACAATGCTACCGCAGCACCACCACCGCAGACCAAACTGAAATCTAAACCAATCCACAGAAGGTTAAATACAGATTATATTGAAGCAAAGCAGTCACTGTGTAAAACTAATTGGAGTGATGTGTCCAGTGGAAAAACTGCAGGAATGGGGAAAGAGAAATTGTTTGAGTGCAAAAAATAAAAAAAAAATGTTTAACATTGGTATCTAAACATACAACTTAAGGGGGGCATTTTTCTATAAGAACAAGATACCTGATTAAGGTGACAGACAAAAAAATATAAGAAATGGAAGAGGTTGAACTACAACTTTGAAAACAGAAGTAAACAAGCTAGACAAACAAATTAAGCATAATCTGAGATAAGGTCAACATAAAGATATTGAGCATAATAGGAAACCGTTTTATAGATACATAAGATGTGGAAGGAGTAAAGACACACAAATTGATAAACTGTGTGTAAACTCTAAAATTTATTCTCAGACACAACATGTTATAGATACATTTACCAAATCTTATGCAAAACAGTTTGGCTCCACACAGTGGGTGATAAATTGTCCTAGTGACATCCAGATAACCTCAGATACTGAAATTAAATTAGATTACACTGAAAAAGAACTACACAAACTGGATTCATGCAAAGCACAGGAAGGAGATGGAATTAATAATAATGACCTGAGAACACTTTAACAAGAACTTACAGTAGCATTATATCTAGTATTTATTAGGTTGTATAAATATGGAGGATTCCTCAGCACTGGAGACGTACTTATTAAACCTGTCTTTAAGGGAAGAGGGAGTAGGACAAACCCAGAGTCATACAGACCCTTAAGTCTACTTTTATATTGTGGAAAAATAATGAAGACGGTTATATTGGATAAGTTATTGTCAAAAATGGAAAGATTGGGACTTGAAACCATATCAGCATTCATATGTTGAAAACAGATTTATTACCACCTGTAACATGATGTTCTGTAACAATATAAGAGCAGCCGCAGCTGTGAATGAAAAATTGTGTTGCGATGTAATTTATATAGATTTCACTTTAGCATTTGACAGGGTCATACACAAAACACTGATCAATAAATTACAACAACTAGGTATTGATGTACTCTTGATAAGATAGATAGCTGCATGGCTTACAAATAGGGCATGGCAAGTATCATACAGCAATTGGACAGGTGAAATTCTTAGTTACAGTCAGGGTGTCCCATAGGACTCTGTCCTATGCCCATACTTGTTTATATTGTATCTATCAGATTTATTTTTTCATCTCAGATTTTTTACAGTCTGTATGCAGCATACCTGTCAACCTCTCAGAGCAAGAAATCTGAATAAAGCCATCAATAACTGGGGGACAAAGGCCCAAAAATAGGGATACTTTTAAACATTGCTCTTACAAACTTAGAAAATTGATAGAATAACAGGTTTTGCATTAGCATGAATTTTCTGAAGGGAATGAAGTCTGAAACTCAGATGTATGTCATTATTTTCTGACTTCAACTCTCAAGGATTTGCCAATGATTTTCCAGAAAACCACAATTTTATGAGAAACGATTCAACAATATGAGGCAAAAATCTGGACATTCTGCAAAAATCTGTACAGCTGAGAGGTATGATTACGCTGATGACTTGAAATTGGGTAAACTGATTACATGTGTTACAGATAGGGCATGTCTGTAAAAGAACTTGACTAAATTGACCATTTGGGCACAGGAGAATAATAGGTTGATAAATGCATCACAAACTAAGTATATGAGATTTGGGAGACATAAATTGAAAGGTGAATACAGCACACAGTGATTGAAAATGGAGATTCATTCAAAGGACCTGGCTATAAGGGTAGATCCATCTTTGAGTTTTTCTAATTATATCAAGCAATTGGTTAATGCTACTTATAGAACAATAGGTTGTATGAAAAAATTTATAAAAGGAAATCAGAAATGATGATGTCATTATCTGTTAATTATATTACACTCAAACTTGAGTATGGAATAACAATATGGAAACCTTATGAGAAAACAAGCATGACTAGACTGGTATATTGGCAGGCTACCAGAGCATTAATATTCGTGCTTGAAATATTTGTATGCACTCATGTATGTACCTGTTAGAGGAATATCATAACAGTAAAACTGAGTATTTAGTATTCCCTGCAGCAGCTGGTTCACTGTGTATTGCCAGCTGACTGGCACAGATGCCTCTCTGTATATAAGACAAGGTTTACCAGCAAAAAACGTGTGGGCATTAATAGTCAAAAAATGTCGAAAAGATTCTTCCATTTCCGTTAGTAGATTAGCTGAGGTTAGATCAGTCTTTTTGAAATTATTTCTCCTGTTTAGAAGCAAAAAGATGAACTATGTGACATATGCTTGAAATATAATGAATGAATCTCATAATATCACAAAAAGAAATCTGAAATATATAAAAAATAATATACTAACTCTAAAATCACCATACCTCAGAGAAAAGGGAATATTCCCAGAAATGGCCATCTCTGACTTAGTATATGTAAGTCTGTTTTATCGGCTATTCAGTCATTATATTTAGGGATTCACTCTAGCGGATTCTGACATTTCAAATGGTTAGCAAATTATACTAAACAACTAAATGCTAAACAGGAATCCAGATATATAGCATCCGCAATCCGCATAACAAGCAAATTGCAGTAAATGTTAATAAGTCAAATGCTTGCCCTAATGTGTGGAGGGGGTGCAGACCTGATCCTCCCACTAATAGTATATGCTACCTTTGAGGTCACAGTACCATTAAACTAAATGAAATACTTTGTTTCACAGCCTCTGCAAAAAACATGTAATTTAGATTGTTTTAGAAATGCAGCTAAGATCTGTTACCCTACATACAATAATACATTTCCTCTCATTCAGCACCATATTTAGAGTTTGAGAGGAAATAGTGAAACTAAAATGATATTCATTTTTCTAAAGGTAATGTTTCATATAGGACACGATTAAATTTCTTGGCTCTGCTATAACTTCACATTGCATTGCAAATCTTGATCTTACTCAAAGTTTCTTAGTATTTAACTTTAAATCAGCATGCATATTGCTATGTTTTAATCTTTTGATATTTTTGGTGTTGGTATTCATAAGTACTAAGCCTATCTGTAAAGCACTGCATACTGTGAGCTGGTATTTTTTTCCCCAGCTTAAGGTTCATGGATTGTGGCTAAAGTGTCTGGTTATGCATCCAAATATGTTTCTTGCATGTAAATCTTTTGAGTGGCAGCATGATTTTCTGCAGCGTTACGAGTTATCTGCATTTAGATTTACTGTTAAGCACATGATGTTCTTTCTAGGCTCCAATCATAGAAGTTAAAGTAGGACATTTTGTGCTTTTGGCATTGTTCAACTTTGAGTGATACTGTATGACTTGAAATTTTATTGTTGGGCTGTATGTCATGTATCTAAAAATGTTTTCTAATACTGGGGACAGATACTGCAAACAGACAATACTTGGTTTGGTAAGTTTAAAATCTTCACAAATACATCCATCTCTTAATTTTGTTTCCTGTCTTTTATAGGCACTAATGTATGTAGTGAACTCAATCCTTTCAGTGTTCACTAATAATTCTGTACTTTCCAACCTTTGCAGTTCTAGTCTTACCTTGAATTTAATAACATATAGCACTGTATGACTTTAATGAAACTCTGAGCTGACATCTTGTTTTTGCTCATTTTTTCCCCTTTTTGTCCTTCAAAAACTTGTTTGACTCTGCCAACAACTATGAGAGGTTTTCATCTGCAGCCTTATACTGCATTTTGTGATAGCACATGTAATTCCAAGATGGAGGTTGTGCTTTCATATACTCACTATGCATATAACTGCAACTCTTTGCAGCCCGGCATCACCCACAGCAGTGGTATTATGAATGATAACTAACCCCAGGAGCAGGTAATAGCAAGCATAACAGCCTGAAACTAGGGAAATCATTGCATTTGTTGGGCTGTTTTAAAGACAGCCAAGTTAGTGATAACAGCAATACTTTTTTTTCTCTCTCTCTCTCTCTTTTTCTCTATTTAGTTTCTCACTCATGCCCAGCACCAAACCAGAAGCCAATAATTATTGAATTAAAAGTCCACCCAACCAGCTTTAGCAGTAGTATGTACATTTTTGTAATTTGTGGTATCTAATATAAAATAAAATAAAATGTTTTGTGCTCTACAGAGTTGAAAGGGTTGCAGCCTATCAGTGACTAGAACCAGTTGCCCCTGCTTAGCTCCTCAGTGCAATGTCAATGGATGTAAACAGTTTGCCTGGCATGGCAAACTATAGTGCATGTTTTATAAAAGTATTCACCATGGATATGATTCATAAACTTAAAGATCATGTTTAAAGTGGTGGTGAAATGAAGTTTTACTTTTGCATAAAACGTGCTTGCATGCACAAGGATACATGCAAACACTCTTTTATGTAAAAATAAAACTTTGTTTCAGGGCACTTACTTAGTAAATTTAACATTTAAATAGCTTTCTGAACACAGAAGTGCAAACTAGTTCTGACGTATTTACAGCATTAATATTAATATGGTGGGAGGAGGAGGAGTGTATATCACTTTGGGCACCAGTATAATTAAGAGTGGGTAAGAAAGCTTATCCATTCTTAATTATACTGCCCTCCCCAAAGTGACATACACTCCTCCTCCCACCATGTTAATATTAATACTGTAATTACAGAACAACTAGTGTATACTTCTGGGTTCGAAAGGTTATTTGAAAGATAATTTACTAATATGGTGTTTTAAAACAAAGTTTTATTTTTACATAAAAGAGTCTTCACATGCCTCCTTGTGCATGCAAACACTTTTTTATGTAAAAATAAAATTTTGTTTTGCTTCTTTAAACATGATCTTTAATTCACTTTTTAATAAGACTTGGATGATCAAATTAAGCCTGTTAAATCAAACATGCACTTATTATTTATCTGTCTGTCTACACAATTATACTAGGACTGATGTGAGACACACAAATGACATTCAGAAAATGAGCAACAACACAAATGTGAGTCACACAAAAAGTGAGAATCACAAAACATTGACAACTTCTCTCCTACTATAGGTAAACCCCAGCTACAAAACACAGATCAAGCATTGTCTGAATAGTGTTAAAGCAAGGGTTTTTATTAGTATAATATGTAGGCAGGGGTATGCTTTGGGTTTGGATTAGCACACATGCATGAGGAGGGTGGGCAAGCTTTGCATATACACAGTACACTCTATAATGTAGGCTTGCACATTTTCAGAACTAAGCTAACCATTTTATTTTATGTACCACTCCAGTTACTGTCTCATAAGATAATAAGGCAGGCTTAATTCGAAGGCTGATAGACAGGTGCTGTGTTTTCTTTAATGTCTTGTGTGATATGGATTTATGATTGGCTCCTAATGAATACAATTGCAAGTAATAACGGGGAAATAATCAGTCTCAGCCATTATGAAAACAAACACTAGTAAAAAAATAAAGAAATAAACACATACTGTGATGAGAAGTAACTTATGATCACCAACTTGTGACAGAATGTCACCAGTTCAGTAGTGATTGTGTCTTTCGGCTTTTCCTGGTTAGGGGTCACCACAGTGGAACTCCGGTCCGCAAATGATTGGCAGTAGATTTTTACGTACTGGCTTGCCAGGCCTAACACACAACCTTCAGCGAAGGAACGCCCATTCACGCATGTCGCCACACAGAAGATGCTCTAACTGAGAATTGAACGGGCAACGTCTAACTGTGAGGCGACAACGCTACCGCAGCACCACCACCACAGTGTCACCAGTTCAGTAATATGGAAGAGAAATTTTAAATGCAGTCACAGACAGGAGCAAAGTAATCCCAGGAATTGAAACATGAAATGATTGCGCTGAGTGTTGGGAAGCAATGGTGGATAAACAAAAATACACATTCACTTTGGTAAAGTTGAAAACAGTAACAGAACTAGTTTGACTCGTAAGTGTATTGCGGGGCATCACAGGTTCAGAGTCAAATACAAAATAATGGCAAGCAGAAACATAAAGTTAGAAAATGCTTGGACTGGATTAGGGAGGTATTATTGAGGGCATGTTTAATAGAAAGCTTAACAAACTGTGTAGGTTTTGCAGTTCTCCTTATATCCTGGTGGGTTTCCTTAGTAGCATGGTCTGCTTGGTTTTGTTTGCAACACCTCCCAAAGATGCAAGAATATGCAGAGTACCTAACTTACGAAGCCAGTTTACTTACTTATTTATTTAGTTTGTTAACCAAAGTAGAGCATTGACCTACCTAGACCATTATCAGGCTCAGCACACTGGAAATGCAACCAAAGAAACAATAAATCAGTATCAATGCAATACTGACAATATAAGAATAAGTAAGTAGAGAGGTGTAAGTCAGGATAATATGTGGCATAAATTAACATAATTTTAAGCACGCATGATCCAAGAGTTCAGTTAGTAAATCTGGTAAAAGACTGAATGTATACTGTAACAACATCATACAGTATAATGTTTCTGTGGGGATACTAACATACAAAGAACAAAGTGTTTATAGTATGTACCATTGTCAGGGATAGGATGTGAAGATGAGAAAGGCATGAATCAAAAATGGGAAGAAGGGGAAGGAGAGAGAGAGAGACAGAAAAGAGAGAATAAATAAAAAAGGAATATAGTGGATGGTAACACAAGAAGGAGGTGTGTAGCTGTCTCCTAGTCAAGTTCAGGATACCTAAGCAGTACTATAAGAGCTGGAAAGATGTTTACTGGTAAGCCAGGGTGTATCCACCTGATGAAGCACTATATAAAGTGCAGTGGCCCACCAAACAGGCCCTTTATAAGTATGCCTGAGTGAGTTAAGTAGGCCCTGGCACAGGCCCTGCAGGAGATGTTCGTTCTGGGGCTAATACAACAGTCCAGTAGTTTACTTCTGTTTCAACATGTCTTATGACAATTTCACTTGATATAACTACAGGAAACTATCAAGTGGTGCAAGAGCTGGGGTGATAGGTGGGAGTGTCAAATGAGGGGCCATACTAAAATGGTCGATACTAGTGCCCCTCAATTGCTAAGGCTAGCTCTGCTCCAGATACTAGCATTGTATTATTGGCCTGAAACATACGATAAAAGATGCCAAAAGAGAGAACCATACCAAGTGGTCAAGAAATGCCAGCTTCTGATACAGTACAACCAAGTTGGACAGTTAATTTAATCCTTTTACTATTATAGAGATAAAAGTTAAACATTTATTGACAGAGTCATAAATTTAGTAAGAAATCAAACATGGCCATGTGGCTAAGCTTATAAAGGAAAGCATACATTACTAAAATAAACTGGAACTCCAGATATTTAAAAACGGTAAAAAATATCAGAGTCTTACTTTTTCCAGGAATACAAGAAAATGACATACTCATGTTTCAGAGTTCAACAATCAATCAGCAGGAAAGTGCTTTTAGAGCTCAGTATTTTCAGACCTGCAAAGTGACACCACAAAGGAGTATACTTCTCAAGTGCCTGTAATTTTGGAGAATGTCCCTAATTTTGTTTCATATTTTTTGCCCTGACCCTCATAAAATTTAGATTTTTTTGGTAAACCACTAGGGTTATAGTCAGTCAATAATGCCAGACATTAGAGTTTCATATGTCTTGTTGTTTAGAAGATGCATTACATTGATGTAAAACCTGCTTTGCTAACAATCTTTAAGTGGGGTGGAGAAATATGTAAAAACTGTCCTTGAATTTAGGCCTTTGCTCCTCAATCATTTTATCCTATGTTCAGAAAAAAATGAGCAAGGAAGTTGAGAGGTATGCCAGGGAGGAGAATTAACATATTTTGATCTTTATGAAGTTGTTCAAGTGATAAATGGCATTAGTTTAACGGACTATATTTTGATTTTGAATTGTGCAAAAACAGTTCTATTTGAGAAAGTTAAATGGTGAACATATTTCCAGATATGCAACAAAAATGTTCTGGCAAAATTCAACCATGATTTAAAAAAAAAATTCATATCTGTCTCATAGTGGTCTTGCTAGTCTAACTTGAGATTGTTTCTCATAGCATACTATTTGTTTAACAAGCTCAATTAAGAAATAAAAAGCATATTGAGTCATCCATCACTGGCTAAATGACAGAGACTCTAGTTCCTCTGAAGAAAACTTCAAACTACCTAATCATGTCAAATATTCTTTGAAGAACATTAAATGTTTTATTTTTCATTCTGAGGAATTTGAATGTTGACTTTACTGAGAATTACTATAATTATTTAGATTGGGCTATTTTTGGTGACTAGAATCTGTCTAGAAGATTGAATTAACTACTTACCTATCGATAGCTGGTAGTTAAAATTGGTAGCATGTTTACATTTTTATTATTGAAATATGAGATTTAAAAGTACTTTGGTTAATTACTTAAATAAAAACTGGAGAGTGTTTCGGATGGTTGCAGTGATATTGGTTGAATTTGTGTATGGTTGATTTGTGTTGGGACTGTCTGTTTTAGTTGAATGTGCATTAAGTCAATTTACAAAGGCTGAATATGTACTGGTAATCAGTCATGCTCATTCAGGTTGTTTACTCTTAGTTCATGGCAGTGCAATAACAGAGGTACATTTAAGAAAAGGTGTGTGGGGTTGAAGCCCCCTCCGAACCTACAGAAAGCTCTGGTTTTGTTTGCATGTGGTTTAGGCTGTGTTGTGAATGTATTTTGTGTACCAATCATAAACATATGAGTATGGTACTTTTCCCATCAATATTGCAGATCTAGTTTTTGGTATTGTTTACTGTTTTGTAGATTAATGTACATACATAGATGTGCATGTGCAGGGATTGTGATTTTGTAAGTTGTATTTGTAATGATATGTGTAGTCAGTGGGAATTTTTGAATGTTCTGAAGGTCAGCTAAAGTCTAAGTCAATAGATGATGATATACTTGCCTCATACATACTACCTTCTTGAATAAACTAGGGCCATTGATACTATTTTTGGAGACTTTTTAAAATATATTTATAAGTAAAATATATAAAATGCTTCTTTGTCTGTATAAAACATGCATTATATTCTAAATAAGGACTATGTATATACCCAAAAAGCCTTACAAATTATGATCTACTCTCACTTCTCTCCCCTATCGATAAACAAAAGGCCGCAAGCAAGATAGGCATGGCATTAACAGTATTCTTTGAGTTATGAGGGTGAAGAGAGCTGAATAATTAAGCAATAACCCATGACTCTGCTTTGGTATATAAGGATTTACCCACATCTGCTGTGGTTTGATCATGAGGGCAAAGCCTGTGTGATTAAACAAAGTCAACTGTGGGTAAATCCTGATATACCCACAAACAGAAGTAGATTATTGCTTTTATACAATAACATTATTTAAGAAAGAAATTTCTCACCTTTCTTAAATAATGTGATTATATAAGGGCACTTCTGTCTTCTTCCTCATTGTTTTTGCTATACTAATGTACTGCTCATGCATATGGGACTTTCATTCCCTTGGTTGCACAGTACATCAATACAGGAGAAGTGACAGAGAAAACACAATGGCCATTGCTTTTTCTTTGGCTTCTTTTTATTTTCTTTTTTTGTTAAAAACAGAGAGAGGGACAGCACAAAAATATGAGGAAAATCAGGTATGAATCTATTTCAGTTTTGTAGAAATTACCTGATTTTTCACATATTTTGGGGGGTTTTCTATAGCATATGCCAAAAGAAAAGTCCATCTGCTCAATGGTACTTCACAGGCCGGAATTTTTTTGATTTGTATATGCTCAATTTCCAGTGGGCATACTGGGTGGGCTGTCCAGTCAGCAAGCTCATTTTTGAATGCCAATGAGCCGTTATTGTTATAAATGTGGGGTATACCTTAACACTTTCAGTGCTGCTCTTGGCTTATATGATTTGTTGTCTTTAAACATTAATTTAAGCTGTATGCTCCCATACACATAGCAATAAAATCCATTATTTTTAATATCGGATCTAAGAGAAGTGTATTCATAATCACACTGCATGCCGGTATATTTATTATAAAATGAATGGTTAGAACATAGGAAAACTGCTGATTTAACTGACTGTCAGTGATTCTTGCCAATATATGACTGCAAATGAATGAACTGAAAATATTTATGATGTGTATATATGTTGTCTAAGTCAGCATTTTACCTTCTTAAACTGGTTTGCATAGAAGGGTGTTTCTCATAACTTTAGGATCAAAAGTTACTGAAATCCTCTACTTATTTTTATTTTTTATATAGTACATAATAATCATGTTTCCTTCTGGCTAGTTCTGACAGGAGCTTTTGCATATGTGGTTATGAATTCTTGGCAGACAGAATGGACTTTTTAACTTTTTTCCCATTATTATCTATTTTTAGCACTGTAATATAGCTCTATGTTCTTTTTACCACAAAGTTTGGCAGCATTTTCATGTACAGAAAACTGCCTTAACCCCATGTAATTTTGTAAAACACTGTGAAGAGCAGCTTCAAGGCATGTGGTAGAAGTGAATGTGTATTTTAAACTGAATTTGTTTTTATTATATTCCTGTTTGGATCATCCTCTATGAATATGCATCAGAGGCATTGTAATATGTTCAAACCTGTTATATGTCATACAGAGAACAAAGTAAGTCCAGTGATCAGAAACGCTAGGCAGGTAATACTAAGTAGCAAACTTGTTTAGAATATACAAAGATTACAGGCCAATGCCCTTCCTCAGTGTGTTACATAACAAACTACTATTCATATACATTTAAACTAAAACCTTCATGACACAGCCCAGTCAGAAGAAAACAATTAACTGCATATTCATATTTAAATACATAAAACACATTTTAAAACATGAAATTCCTGTCTAAACCAAGTCTTGCACTCTAAAATTATAAAAAGTATAAAAAATATATAAAAAATATATATTGGTATATTAAAGTGCATATATCAATCATTTACAATAATTTAACAGCATTTGTCGTTTCTTTAGTATAGGTTTCAAACTCACTGCTGCATTAATAGTAGTAGTCTGCTTGCAGTCTCACTATCCATTCATACTGTCACGTCTCTAGTCTGTTATTCAAATCATTTCCAATTATGCCTCTACGGACAATGCTCATAACTCTAAACTTAAATTCATGGTGTCTTCCCTTTTCATCCATGTGTTTTGCAAGTGCACTGGTTTTAACATTTCTGCGTATTTCAGATTTATGTTTTGTTATATGATCCTTACGTCTTTGTGTGCACTTACCTACATAGAAGGAAGGGCACTTTGTACAGGTAGCAAGGTATACAACATTAGAAGTTGAGCACGTAGCATAACATTTAAATGTATATTTTGCATTGGTTAATGGATGTATGAACTCAACTCTATTTACGATGTCTTTAAAACAGGAGCAGTTATAACACGGAAAAGTACATACTTTATGTGTTAATTTAACATTTTTTGTTTCATATCCCTATAATAAAGGTGTTTTTTTTAAGTTTACACAATTCCTGTAGGCAAAGTAGGGTCTCTCCCCCACCAGTTGTTTCAGCTCTGGCATACAGCTTAGTAATGTCCAATGCTTAGATATAAGTAGTGCAGCTGTTGCATTGTTGCCTCACAGCAAGAGGTTCTCCGGTTCGAATCTCAGCTGGGGTGCCTCCTATGCGGAGTCTGCATGTCCTCCCTGCATCCATGTGGGCTTCCTCTGAGTACTCTGTTTCCTCCCACATTACAAAGACATGCATCTGGAGTGTTTCTCTCCAGGCCTCCACTGAAAATTGGCTTTGTTCCAAGTCGGACTTTCCCAGTAAACAAACATTAAAAAATATTTTTAATATCATTAGTCCTTCTATTAAACCTAGTTAAGTATTGTAAGGGATATTTTTCCCTTACATGATCCTGGGGAGGGGGGCTCTTTCTTTCTAAAATATGGTCTTGCACTGCCCTGCTTATCTATCATTAACCACATCAGTTTTTAGACTCTCAAGTGTAGCTGCATCATTGCCTCTGTCTTTAAATTAATTCATTATTTGCTCTATCTGAGTTATGCATTTTATATTATCTATATTCAAGTGACTTGACCTAAGTAGCTGACTCCTAGTAGTGCTCTTAAATATATGTGGTGCATGCATACTTGTTCTATGGGAGTACATATCATGCATACTTATTCTATGGGTGTACCTATCATGCATATTTGCTCTGTGGGTGTACCTATTTGCATGCAAATCCTTTTGAAAGACAGAAGTTTCAATACCATTACTAGTTTGCTCTAGCTTAACATCTAAAACATGTATTGTGATCAGTGAATAGTCCAATGTAAACGTCAAGAAATCAGTGGACATATTCATTAATTCTGTTGTAAAGACATCATAAATAGTGTTGAGTTTATACATCTATTCACAAATGTAAAATATACATTTAAATGTTATGCTACCTGCTCCACTTCTAATGTGGTGTACCTTGCTACTTGTACAAGGTGTGCTTTCTTCTGTGTAGGTAAGTACACATGAAGATATAATGATCATATAACAAAACATGAATCTGAAATACGCAGGAATGTTAAAATCAATGCACTTACAAAACACATGGATGAAAAGGGAAGAGACCATGAATTTAAGTTTAGAGTTATAAGCATTGTGCATAGGAGCATACGAGGAGGTGATATGAATAACAGACTAGAGACTTTACAGTATAAATGGATTGTTAAAGTTATACTTTACTATTCAGATAGTCTGTACACTATTCAGGTAGTCTGTACCTTTACTCAATGAAGACACTGAGACAGTTCTGCTGTTATGACATTCATTTACTGCACACAAGGTTTATATCTAGCTTAACAATGAAAGGTCTATACATCACCGTACTTCAGCTTAGAGTAATCAAAGTCTCCGATACAAAAGAAAAAGTCCCAATATTTATAGTGTCTTTTCTGCCTGCATCAGCAGTTTTGAGAATTTGCCAGAATGATAAGTCTTTCCTTTCAAGCTAGTCTGCTGACAGTTTGTTTTCCATATCTGAAACATTCTGTTCCTGAAGAATAACTCCTTTCATCCTTGGTCTGTCTTGCATATCATATTGACGAGACACAGCTGCATACAAGAGTTCATCTTGACCTGCTTGTAGATAATAAATTTCACAGGCTGCATAGTTTATAAGCAATAAAATATTTTACTTCTGATTCTTATTAACAATGAATGGCAAGCTATATGTTTTGGTCAAGTTAGTTAGCGGAGTGCACTCTACACACTGAAATATAGAATATTTATTTTACATTTTCAGAAAAATCCACAGAAATCCATTTTAACCTGTTCTTTTACTCTCACAATTCCCACTTTATATTTAAAAAGCAGAAAATGACTGTTAATCAATTTTTTTTAATGGTACACATTGAAACTTTCACCAGGTTATTCAGGTTAACCATCATGATTTGCTGAACTCTATAAGATTTTTGCAAATGACAACTTAGGTAGCAATTCCAGATAGTAAAACTAGAATGCCTAACACTACTAATACAGGATGTATCAACCAATTTAACAGGTTTTCCCCTGATTTTGACCAACTAGTTAAGATATCCCACCAATTGTAAGCAGTGTCTTTTTTAGTCTTTTCAGCCAAACTAAGTAGTTTATCTTTTGCAATGATGCTTAATGCCTCATAATACAGAATCGTTTTATTTCTTTTTTCCAAATACTCTCTGAGAATTTTAGTATTGTTCATTATGTTTTTTAAATTATCCAAGGATACAGATATATTGGGAAGCTGTATTAAGTCATAATTCCAGTTCTTGGAAATATTTACTTCTATGGGTGCAATAAACACATAGCTCTTATTATTCCATATAAGGAAATCAACATGCGATAAACATCCTACAAAAGGTAATTTAAAATTATGACCTACGTCTTGATCTGTAACCAGACAAATATACTGAGGAGCCACTTCTATAAACTTTTGAAAACAAGAAGGCATAATAGTCCATTTACACAGATTAACAGAATGCTGCAGTAAGCATGGTTCATAGACAGGCGAGTCCTGTCCACAAATTATTCCATTTTGAGTCTGTGTACAATACTCAATTTTATGTTTTTTTTTCTCATATGTATATAATTACCTTCAAATTGTGGCAACCAATACTCATACCCTTCTGGTATGAGAAATATCATAGGTAACACAGTAAATTGACACATAACAGTGGTATCACATTATAATGCATAAACTTTCCTATACAATATTGTGGAGTACAGTATGTTACTTCAGTAAATAGCTTAATCCAATCTGTATCAGGTATCCATTTGTTAAACAATTGTCGCCAAACATTTTCATTTTGTAACATAAATTTAGTTTGTACTCTATTTTTCTGAATTTCCACATACAAAGATTGCATAGTGCATTTTGCCCAATTTACAAAAAATGTCACGTTACCATCATTTCAACTGATGTAGCTGCATAGCATCATAATTGTGTAAAAATTGCTGCTGATAATTTATATTGTGCAGGTATGTCTTCCATATTTCTGGATTTCAAGATGCTTGTAAATGCACAATCTGAGAGACATCTTCCCCCACTACTTTTAATTGATTAGTTAGAATTTCAGTGCCAGCTGCATTAAGAGCCCCCATTCCGGTGCCTAGGCCTCCTACCAGAGTATCATACCATGCCCTTTTATATCAGCACCTGCATGTATTTGGGAATGTGATGTCAAAATGTACCACAACCTTTTGACACTGTCTACCTACCTTTGTACAGGTAGAAGGGATTTTAACTAAATGGTCTGTATGAACAGAGGTAGGTTTGCCTGTTAATATTGATAGAATATATGCCCAATGTATGCGGCCTGTAATGACTGTGACATTAGCACATATTACAGAAACTCCAGTAGTAAAATTTAGCTGTATTTTATGTATTATTGGGAGGAATACTGATTCCCTCTATGCTATGATTACCACACTTCTTCACATATGTGAAGATTAGCCATTGTATTGATGGTGGATATTTCTTTGAATTTTCTCCTTTTTTTCAAATAAAATATAGGAAATTGACAACATTTAATAGAAACTTTGGAATTAAATTCAAGGGTTACTTTAGGATTTGGTCAAATATAATGATGACCCTCAACCATGGACCAAAAGGTAACATTGCTGGAAATCTTTATGTATCTGAAGATACAAGTAGCATTATATGGACAAATAAAATTGTCCTGCTGTCTTTGTTTACGAAAACGATTTACATCCCAACCTAGCTGTACAGTACTATTGTCATTGCTTATTTCCCAAACTTGCATTTCTCTTGTTTGACACCCTACCCCAAGGGCTCCAGTGAGTACAGTGAGTACAATAACAAACAAAATCTTCAGTATGTACAATAATATAACCTTTCCATGTAAGTGGCATTAATCTGAAAAGTTGTTTTCATAACTGCTTTTTCAACTGTTTCAGACTTGGCATTTGCCGTGAGTCTGCAAAAAAACACAAAACATGAAGTCACTTAATGACTGTCAACTGATATCTATGAGCAAGAATTATTTTGCTCTTTTTCTTTCCTTTAACTTTGTACACTAGAGGTCTGAACTGAGCAATTATTTCAAAAGGTCCTTGCCAATTACTAGCCCATGGACTGTCCGTCTGGAACGTCTTGATCAATACCTGTGTCCCAGAGGGAAGGTTTTCTTCTGGCATAACAGGATCCTTTGACCGTAATTTGAATGCTTGCATTTCTGATAGGCTTTGACACAATTCATAAATATCTTTTAACCATTGCTGATGCTCTACAATTTCTAATAATTGTCTGTTTGTACTACCAGTAGGATTGAATGGCAATTGTACAGGTATTTACCTGCCTGTCATGACTTCAAAAGGTGAAATCCCTGTTTTACTGTGTGGAGTTTCTCTGACACCCAGCAAGATTCCAGGCAAATGTTTTACCCAATTTGCACCTTTTTTCGTTCCTTAAGAGTCCTGTTCATTCTTTCAACTATCCCATTATACTGGGGATGGTAAGGAACATGAAACTGTTGCTGGATACCAAGCAAATCACACAAAACTTTTATCAGTTTACTGACAAATTGTGGCCCATTATCAGATTCGATAACTCGTGGCCATCCCCAATGACAAAAAATGTTTTTTCATAAGGCTTCTGCTGTAGCCTTAGCCGTCATTGTTTTTGTAGGAATTGCTTCTACCCATTTTGAAAAAACATCAACTATTACTAGAAGATACCTGTACCCACCTTTAGCTGGGGGTAATGGACCTGCAAAGTCAATTTGGATGGCATACCAAGGTCCAGTCGCTGGAGTTACCCTTAGTAACTGTGGCTTTTTCAATTGAGCATTAGCCTGCAAACATATTACACATTCAGCATGCACTAAACCACAGATTTTCTTTAACTGTGGATGCCAGTACTTGTTCTTTATAATGGGCCATAACTTTTGTGTACCCAAATGTCCTAATACCTGATGATTAAATTTCACTAACTGTCATGCCTGTTGGTATGGTATGTAAGGAAGACTAGAACCGTCTTCAAAACATTTTGCATAATATTGCCCTGAACTTTCTCCTACAAGAGTACATTTTTCTAACTTTTCATGCAGTCCAAACTTAGTTTGGATCTGCAGCAAATCATGTTGCAAATTCTGAACTGAAAATGTCTGTATGGCACGTATTGCAGTGGTTTTATCTGGTACACTAGAAATGTGTTCTGTAGGATATAATTGCATTCCTTCCTTTGCTGCCTTTTTTCCCATCTGATCAGCATAGTTATTTAACTGAAAAATTTCATTTGTAGCTTTCTGATGAGCTTTTTCCTTTAAGATACTGTAGCAACCCACAAGGGACTGACTTCGAACTAAATTCCAAATAGTCTGTAGCACAGAAGCATGCTTGAGTGGTTTGCCTATGTTATCAACAAACCCTCTCCTTGCCCATGTAGACATATGCAGCCATAGAGAATTAACTACGTATGCACTGTCTGAAAAAATATTGACAGGTGAAAAATGCTGTAACACATAAAGAACTGCTTTCAGTTCACCTCGCTGAGCAGACATATGTCCCAGTAACTGAATTAGAGTCGGCTGTCGCATAGAAGGGTTTGCTGGTACTACTGCAAATCCAGTCTGATATTGTCCATTGTCCCAAAATCGAACACTGTCAACAAAAATGGATGGCCTATCTTCCTGAAAATCAGGAGACAGAACTGGCTTTTCTGGATTTAAAATGTGCCTAAGGCATTCATGTTGTTTTCCTTCATATCCCATAAAATTAGAAAAGTAATACTTATCTCCTGCCTTTATTCTAATTTGCTTGAAACTAAATAATGCCAACCATTTTGCAAACACTGCTTGACTGACGTCATCAATCAGTTTATTTAGCTGAGTCTCATTTGCCAAAGCCCGTATGGCATAATACAGTGTCTGTATTATAATGTCTTTAGAAAAAGCTGTTAGGTATTCAGTTTGTTTTAAACCCCAGTAAATGGCCAAAAGTGGCTGAATGCATGGGTGGTATCCCCTCTCAACGTGTCATATTTTTACTGAAAAATGTAATGGGGTGTAAAGTCTTTGCCATTCTAGAATCAGAGCCCTGAGGCCACTCCTGTAAAAGCACAACAGAGAGTGTGTTGGGTCCAGCTGCTGCCTGTAACACAAAGGGACGTGTTAGACTTAGAGCCACTAATTCTGTAGCCTTGGCTAATTCTGCCTTTAAATCACAAAAAGCCATATTTTCCTTTGGTCCCCACTCCAGAAAGGGTAATTCTTTCTGGCTAGAAAGCATGTCATACAGAGGAACTGCCATGCTGGCATAATCCTCTATAAATTCCCAATTATAGTTCATAATACCCAGAAATTTGTGCAAATCCGAAATGGTAACTGGTTTATCCATTTGCAAAATTCCCTGCATCCTCATTGAACAAGGAGTACACCGGAAAGGATGTAAAATAGTACCTAGACATTTTACTTCAGATGACATGAATTGTACCTTTTCACTTTTAACTTTAAACCCTGCCTCCTGCACTGTTTGAAGAACCTGTGTCACTTTAGCTAAATGCTGTTCTTTTGTTTTAGACTGTATTAGTATGACATCAGTGTAATGCAGAACAGAATCATCAGATTCTTGACCTTGTAGTATTCATCCAACTATTTGGTGAAATATAACCGGACTGTTTTGAA
Organism: Protopterus annectens; assembly: GCF_019279795.1. Taxonomy (NCBI): domain Eukaryota; kingdom Metazoa; phylum Chordata; order Ceratodontiformes; family Protopteridae; genus Protopterus; species Protopterus annectens. The sequence continues at coordinate 941,210,835 of NC_056731.1, read as the reverse complement.
ATCCCTGCGGTAACCGCGTCATGACATACTTTTCATTTTGAAATGTAAAGGTAAACCTTTGCCAGTGTTTTTCCTCCAGTGGTACTGCAAAGAAACCATTAGCTAAGTCTATGACCATAAACCACTGACTTTGTGGTTTTATTCTTGCTGCTAGATCTGGGACCCCTGGAATCAGAAGAGACCAGGGAGTCATGAATGGGTTCACTTTTTGTAAATCAATAACCATCTTTCTTTTTAACTGGCCATATGGGTGAATTTGTAGGGCTATTTCCCTTTTGAATTATTCCCACATTAAGCCATTGTTGTATGCAATTTTTGCATGTCTGTCTCTGCTTCCTTTGGGATTGGATACTGTTTTTTGAAACAGTGTAATAAAATCTTTATCACTACCTACAGAAACTGCTTCCTGTAGCTTCCTGCAGTCTGTGGGCCCTTGAGACCACAACGTAGGGAACTGTTGTTTTACCTTTAACCATACTTCATTTTCAGTAGGGCTGACAGTACACACCTTTTCAGAACTGTTTGATATATGTATTGCCTCAATCATACACAACATGGGACCTTGTCCTTGCCATCTAATGCCATTAGGAAAGTCTATGACAATTCCCATTTTGGACAATACATCCATTCCCAAGATTGTGGAAGTGCAAGAATTATGCATCAGAAATACCCCTTTCACTGGTTCCCCTTGATGGAAGAATTGTACTTGTACAGGTTTACTACCTATGGCTAGACATACAGAGCCATTAAAACCTGAACTACATGTACATTTAGACAAGTCAGGAGGCAAATGGCTTGCAAGGGCTGTTAGCCAAGTACTAATTTATGAACCTACTAATCTATGAACCTATGAACCTGTCACTGAGACGGCCACTCCTGTATCTAGAAGAACATCTTCCCACAGGTTCCCCCTCTACCCAATTGTTGATAAGTGGTCGTCCATCTTTCCCTTTCTTGAAGTTAGTCAAGAAAGAGACTTGGGTGGGGGGGTCACACCCCTATAGTAGATCCACTTCCCACCCCAAATCATCGGTGGTATTGGACTGCAAAGGACATAATTGCAGTGTTTCCTTGACCTCTTCACAGTCAACATAAGAAGATTGATTAAGTTCATGATGCAAGGCTATTTGCTGCTGAAAATTAGGATTTACTGGACCATCAGGAACAAAGTCAGAAGGGACAGTTGTATCCTGTGTGCTAACAATATTTCCTTGTACATTGACACTAGGTGTCACACCATCCCTTTGCTGTACTGGGGATACTGACTGTTGAGTGTTTGTGGTATATAAGGGTTGCTGCTATAGTCTGCTATTACCCTCTGTCACATATTGCAGTGAAGTGTACTGCTGTGATTGTACTTCTGGCTGCATTACCTGTTGCTGTTGTGGTACACGTGGCTTATCAACATTTTTTACGGTAAGAAACTTACCCTTTGCCTTTTGTTCTTGGCACCATCTGCGATAAAATTTACAATCATTTTTAGTATGACCTACCTGTTTACAGGAATAACAAACAGGCTGTCTCTTTTGAGGACCCTCTATAGATTGAGTAACTTGAGAATTTAACTGAGTGGCTGGGGGAGCTGAAGCTACCCATTGTTGCCCCTGTATAATTTGCCCTTGACATGGCTGTCCTACTACTTGCTGTGGGACTTGTTGTCCTTTATTAATCCATCTCCCACACCCCCTTCCACTTACTTCACTAACAATGGGTGCAGAACAGGGAGTGTAAATCTTTTGCTTATGAATAATATTATCTTTACACATAATATGTGCTCGCAGCAATTTATCTACTAACTCTGTGAGTGTGTTTGAAGATTCCTCATAAATAAGTTTAATATCCCCTGGGACACCTTCCAAATGATCCAAAAAGGAGCGTATAACAGCTTTTTGAAAATGTACATCTTTCATATCTTTTTCATCACTGCCATTGACTAGCATATATGCCAGCTGATAATGGTCTGCTTGTTCTTTTAAAGAATCACAAACTGTCATTTGAAACTGATCTAAAAGTGTTGATGTGAGAGATTGTCCCCTAGTATATGCTAATAATACTGCTGTCATTCTTAGGTGTTTAGTTTGTATTGGATACTGCTTTTCCTGAATATAAGCCATGAAACACTGAGGAATAAAATTCCAGAAACAACATTCAAGTGTATAATTCCATACAGTGCCTACAGTTTTAAGAACCCAAGCTTCAAATGTATTCATGTTATTAAAAATACCCTTCTGTTCATCCCATTTAGGGAGAGTTTCTAACATCCTAGACTGATGATAAACTTCAGCAGAAAAAACTGCTGAGGTTATGATAGGACTGATAACAGCAGTCTCTAGTGCTTTAGAATGATATTTTTCTAACAGGGCTTGTAATCTTAAAAGTTCTTGATTAGCCAAGTCTGTTGCTCTAGCAGCTTCAGATTCCTGTGTCTCCAACTGAGCTCATAATGTGTTTATTTCCTCCCTAGCAACAGTTACATCATGTTGTACGTCAACCAGCTGCATGTCATATTTTTCTTGCAAACGGACAATTTTACTCATTAACCCTTTTATCATACCAATAGCTGTACTGCCCTGTTCAATAACAGTTTGTGTAAAGGTCTTCATTTTAGTCTGTGAGACTTTCAAAAACTGAGAAAATTCTTTTGTACAGTCAATGGTGTCAGCATGCAGTTTACCAAATGCATTCCATTTATCACAGTAAGTCTGAAAATTACCCATAAGGTCAAGATCCCGCTGGTTGCTAACTTTAGCAATCCAATCTTTAAACACCTGCAAGTCAAACTGTAAAGTACAAACTTTGACATCTGCATTACCCTCTAATAAATCTTTTGCAACAGGATATATAGAAACAGGAACCATTGTCTGTGCTTCAAGCATTACTTTATCCTGGTTGTGTTCCAAGTTTTGTACAATACATTTATGACAAGGCATGCAAAAAAGCACCATTTAAATCATTGCAAATAGCACATTTTTGTACATTCTGTGGCACTTTTGCCTTACATAGTAAAGACTTACAGGTGCTAACATGCTGATTATACCATGTATTTAAATAATTCTACACATTTATATATGGTTTAGACACATCAAAAGTAAAAGACTGAGTGCACTTCTTGGCATTTTCATGAATTGCATTCATTGTTAAAAGAATAACAGAAGAAAATATTTACCACAAATGCTCAGGACAAGGTGGCCAGTCTTGACACAAAGATCAGTTGTGGGAAAATTCTCTGCTATCTTTCACTAGATGCTGGTGATATGAACATTTAGGCAGTAGTATTTTCACACCACATGAGTCACCAACTTTAGGAACAGAAGAATTGATTCTTAAAAGGTCTGCGCTGGAATGTCACACTGTGAGAGGCACCTCTTCAGGTCACCCCCCCTCCCCGGTTGTTTGGACTGGACTAGTCTCGCCACTGTTAAAGTGGTACTACACTGTTCAGGTAGTCTGTACCTTTATTTAATGAAGACACTGAGACAGTTCTGCTACAACATTCATTTACTGTACACGAGGTTTATATCTAGCTTAACAATGAAAGGTATATACATCAAAAAACGTACTTCAGCTTAGACTAATCAAAGTTTCCGATACAAAAGAAAAAGTCCCAATCTTTATAGTGTCTTTTCTGCCTGCATCAGCAGTTTTGATAATTTGCCAGAATAATAAGTCTTTCCTTTCTAGCTGGTCTGCTGATAGTTTGTATTCCATAGCTTAAACATTCTTGTGTATCATATTGGCGAGACATAGCTGCATACAAGAGTTTGTCTTGACCTGCTTGTAGATAATAAATTTCCCAGGCTGCATAGTTTATAAGAGATAACATATTTTACTTCTGATTCTTATTAACAATGAGTGCCAAGCTATGCTTTGGCCAAGTTAGTTGTTTACTCTCCACACACTGAAATGCAGAACATTTATTTTACATTTTCAGAAAAATCCACAGAAATCCATTTTAACCTGTTCTGTTACTCTCACATGGATAGTGAGACTGCAGGCAGACTCTCTACCTGGTATTAATGCAGCAGTGAGCTTGAAACCTATACTAAAGAAAAGACAAATGCTGTTGAACTATTGTAAATGACTGACATACGCACTTTAATATACAGATATGTATATTTTCTATACTTTTTATAATTTTAGAGTGCAATACTTGGTTTAGACAGAACATGTTTCATGTTTTAAAATGTGTTTTATGTCTTTAAATATGAATATGCAGTTAATTGTTGTCTTCTTCTGACTGTGCTGTGTCATGAAGGCTTTAGTTTAAATGTATATGAATAGTAGTTTGTTATGTAACACACTGAGGAAGGGCATTGGCCTGAAAGCTTTGTGTATTCTAAATAAACAAGTTTGCTACTTAGTATTACCTGCCTAGTATTTCTGATCACTGGACTTTACCTTGTTCTTTGTGAATATTTGTGTCTGGGGTGACAGTTAACCTCAGAGCTCATCCTAGCTGTTTTTCCTTTATATGTCATACGGAGACATCTGTATTCATATTCTAACATACTGTACTAAAGATATGCAAATGCTGATTCTTCCATATACCTCACATCTACTACATAATTAAACTTCATGGAAGAAAGAAATGAAATGCTCCAAAATTTATCTCATATATACATTTGCCTCATTAAATCTTAAAACTGCTTGATCATCTAATATGTATGGTGTAATAGACAAATATAATGGTCTTTTCCAATAAGACTCAAGCCATTCAAAAACTACAAACACTGCTGGTGATTCCCTGTTGAGTGAGGAAAGTAAATCTATATTTTTGTCTGTGAGTTGCTTAAACTGATAGAACTGCTTTCTGTTTTGCCTGTTCCATTTTGTTTTCTGTTTTGAGAAATCTTCCTGGCCTGGTGGTTTTGTTTTATGTGTCAGACAAACACTTAAATTATCCAGGCTGCACATTTCACATGCTTTTATCATTGGTTAATTTGTTTCTTGAGTGATACTTAAATACACAGAGTATATCTGTGGCCTTGTTCTTTCTGAAAAGAATCAAGGCCTGAAAAGCTATAAATACTGTCGGTGACCCCTGCTCGTTATTTTTCACAAATACTCTGCCATTCCTTGATTTGCTTTTTAAACTTGGTAATTTTTAAGAGGCCCACCCTTACTGTAAATTGAGCTTTATAAGCTCCTCCCTTTCTATACTGCTGTTGATATGTTGAATTATTTATTTGCCTATCCTTGTGCTTATTTGGAAAAAAAAGTGCATTCTGCCTCTCATAGTCTGTTCTACTGATTTTCTTGCTCTGTATTCATTATCTAGCTAGTTGCTGGGTATTTTAACAACATAGCAAGCTCTTTTCTGTGTTTTTACACCAAGAGGGCAGAGAATTCTAAATCTAGTGGCAGTGGGTACTAGCCAAGTCTGTATAGGTTGGAGAAACACAGTTGAGATTCCTGCATTAGTATTTTTTTTGTTTGTTTTTTTTTTATCCAGATGGCTTATTAATCAGCTTATCTTGTTTTTAGTTCCTTTATAATCTCTGCACAATTGAGTGGTTCTTGCCTCATATCTACAAAGAAAAGTGTTTTATTGACCAATCACACTTTTATAAGCTGTTTAAAGTACACTACTGTTATCTTGAATTACTTATTGTCTTTCCTTAATTATAAATTTGCTTGTGATACTGCTTTACTGTGCTTTTACATTAGGAGGACAGTGATTATTCATCTAGTGGCAGTAGGTACTTACCTGGTCTATCTAAGGCAGGAAGCACAAAAAAGGGCTCTATGTATAGTCTTTTTATTGGCCAGAGGCCTTAGTAGTCACTTTTTTGTATTTCCAGTATTGGTATAAATTCAGCACATTTGCATGGAGCTGCTTGCCTTGACAGTGTCCTATACAGATGTAAATATCTAGCAGCACATTTACCCTTTAGAACTGCCCATAAAGCAGTACCCTCTAAATCAGTAAATATAGAGCAAATACCTTGCACACTCACAAGCTTAGAGCAGCTAGTTACACATAGAGTGGCAATACTGTTAGATTTAGTATTTTATATTGTAGTCTGCCTCCAGCCCCGACCCAAAAAAGTGCCCTTAATAGCCTTCTGTTAAATTCTTTTATGCCACATTCTTGTAGTTCACCAATTAAGGGACCAAACAACATGGATATGCACTTTCCTAATTTCTCTGCAGCCAGCCTGGTCAATATGGGTATCTTGAGAAAAATGTAGCAATTGTCACATGTTTAATGACAACCACTAAATCCTTAAAGTAACTGATACAGTATGCAACAGGTATAATTACACAATGATACTAGAGGCTAAACTCTTGCATAACAACACACATCAGGTTCTCAAAACCACACACACAGCACTTTCACACATAGCACACAGCACACACATAGACTGCCATATGCTGAGGCACTTAAATGTAATCTTCCTAAAAAAAATGCATTGTATAACATCCGTCACCAAAAATTATCTTCAGAAAATTCAAATGCACTCAACAAAAGCAAACCTAACAACATACACACAACCTCAATCAGTAGAGTGCCAAATACAAAGCCCTTAAGGCAAGCAAACACACTTCCTAGGACTCTAGTCAAAGGGGACACCATTGTAAGACATACTGATGTCCCTCTAACCAGGCTGAACAAGGAGAAGATAATGGTTAGTTTCTTATCTGGAGGCAGGATCTGCCAAATTACATATGCACTCAAGTCACTGCACCAGAGATACCAGTATGATTCCATCATAGTCCATGTAGGTGTAAATGACCTGAGATGTACCTCCCTAGACTATATGAAGAGAGACATTTTAGATCTCTCTAACTATGTGTCTCAGGCTGGTATGATCCTTGCATTGTGCAGCATATTGCCTTCACCAAGAATGATGTCACAATACCAAAAAAGATGACTGATTTTAAAAATTGGCTGAGTTTCTGGTATCATTCTAATGGGATCCAATATTTGTCAGCATGGGAAGACATGGTTAAACTTTTTTAGGCAATTCCAAATTGACAAACCTATCGGCACAGCAAAATCAACTCAATTGAACCTCAAGGTGCTCAATGCTAGGAGCCTAAACAAAAAGCTAAACTCCCTCCAAGCCCTCTTCACCTAGAGAATATAGACATCTGTGCAGTTACTAGCACATGGTTTAAAGCAGCAGAAAGTACCTCAGCGGTGCAAGGTTTCAGCGCCTTCAACACTTTTAGACCAGAAGCTGCACAGACAGGGACTAAAGGTGGAGGTGTCTCACTATACATCAATAACAAGCATACATCTAGGCTGGTTAAACAGGATGCTGAGATGAGGTTTCTCCACATGCAGGTCACCATAGATAAAATCCTGTGTCATATTCTAGCAAGCTATAGGTAACTCTATGTCCCATGAAACTCATAGCACATGCTTAAACCTATTGGAGACACTCACCATCCAATCTATCACCTTACTAATGGGGGACTTGAATTATATTTCTATAGACTGGGAATCCTACATGGCTCCAAATCTGCAGGCACAGAGATTCCTAAACTTCATAAATACAAACGCCCTTAATCAGTTAGTGCATATGTCCACTAGAGGTTCTAACACACTGGACTTCATATTCACAAATATGGAATAATGCTGCACCACTCCCAATGTCACATCCTCCCTGGTGAGGTCTGACCATAAAGCTGTCTCTCGAAATCCAAATCAACTTGGTTACCTCAGTAAACCCAGTAACAGTTAGGAACTATTCAAAGGTAAGCTATCTTTTATTAAGGAATAGTTTGTCAAAATTCAATGCCCCCTCCTAATCCAGAAAACACAGCAGCCTATGCAGATTTGTTCACAGAAACTCTGTACATCCATGTCAATGGCTGCATAGAGGCTGCTGTACCTATCGGAAATAAGCCCAAAAGTAACTCCAAAACCAAACCTCCCTGGTGGCATCCCAGATTAAGCAGGTGATAAAAGCAAAAGGAAAGAATTCTTAGCTAAGAAAGGAAGTGTAACTCCAATAAAGATAAGAAATCTCTCATTAAAATAAACAGGCAGTTAAGAGGGATAATTAAGTCCAATAAATCCAATTTTGTGGTCAAGATACCCTCCTAGGCAAAAGACAACCATAAAGCCTTTTTAAGCTATATCAGAAACCTTAAAGGCAGCATATAGCAGTTAATGGTGCCATAGTCACTGAGCTGGGCAATATAGTGAATCTGGTGGTTGACAAATTCACTTCCAAGTTTACCTCCCACTCACCCCCAGCCACCTCCCAAGAAAACCATCAAGCATAATCCCTCCAACTATAAATAGAGAGCATGTCCTGGCTGCGCTTGCTAAGGCCTAGAACATAGCCTCACTGGGCCCTGATAATATCCCAGAATGCCTCCTGAATAATCTAAAACATGAGTTATCATGGCCACTGGAGGAACTCTAGTCACAAAACAGACTTTTTGCCACAAAAATGTAGAACTGCAACAGTCATCCCTCTTCATAAGGGTGGACCATCAACAGATCTCAGAAACTACAGACCCATTAGTTTGAGTAGTCTTATGTGCAAAGCCATGCAGACAATTATCATGGAAATGATCAACAAAGACATAGGACTCCTTCAGTGACTGGATCCATCCAAGTTTGGCTTTGTCAAAGGAAGGTCATGCCTACTGAATCTGGTGGACTTCTTTGAGAAGGTCACCAAGGCAATAGATGAGGGTAAAACAGTATATACTGCCTACCTTGGCCTGGCTAAGACATTTGATACAGTACCCCACTGTGGCATTGTTAACAAACTTACAGAGTTAGGCATAAACCCCTCTATAACATGCTGAATAGTCAGCTGGCTCACAGATAGGACACAGGAAGTTAGGACTTGTGAGACCACTACCTCAAAGAGGCCAGTCACAAACAGAATCCCCCAAGGCCCTGTGCTGGGCCCACTGCTCTTTGGCATTTAGAAGTTAAGTTTAATGCCAAAGACCCCTGGCTGACCAAGTTTGCAGATAATTGCAAACTGGGAGAAGTCATAGAATTCCCCCAAGACACTAACATCTTACAAGAAGGTCTAATACAGACAAATGACTGGTGCCAAAGCCATGACTTAAAATGTAAAGAAATGCATTATAGTAGCTTTTGGGAAGTTGGCCACCCCAGGAAACTACATCATCAATAAAACATCCCATAGAGTTGACCCACACATGTAGACAGTAACCTGGCCTTTATCCAACATGCATCCAAGGCAGTAAGGAAATTCTTCTGTGTTGCTCAACTTATAAGTATGTGCATGGGATCTAGGCCCAGGGAGGTCATTGTGCCACTATACTCTGCCCTCATCAGACCCACTATTGAGTTTAATGTCCCCTTTGGAATGTACCTGACCAGACACATGCAGCACCTACAACATCCACAAAGGTTCCTTACAAAAAGAATACAGGGCATAAACACAATGTCCTATGTGGATCATATCAAAGCCATGTCTCTATACTCAGTCTCCTACAGACTACTTGTAAGTAAGGTATGCCTGGCATACAAGGCATCCCTAGGTCATGTTGGAGAGACAGATATGTATCTCAGAAATTCCCCATCTATGTGAAACAAAGCTCCTCCCAAACCCTCTTTAAATGTAACTTGGACCAGTGGAAACGAAATTTAAAATTCACCCCTGGTTTGTCACCCACATCTCTGATAGATAGAGACAGTCTGTAAATGATGTCATAACAAACAAACACCCTTGTATACACATCTAAAACATATAACTTGTGAGGCACATTTGGCTTGCACTGCTAGGTTTATAAAGGCCCTAGTGGTCATTAACCTAGTGTACACCTATGAACCTATGAACTAGAAAACAATGCTCATATAGTCGATTTGATGTGATGCTTGTGTTACATAAGCCCAGTTCTGCTTGACATCTTTCTTCCAAAGAAACACCTACATAAAGCACTTTCGCAAAAAAAAAAAATGTGTGATATGTCCCTTAGCAATGATGCAAGCAAATGAAATGCCACTAGATTATACTGAAAAAAAGCATATTAGACCTGGATGAGCATGTGTTTATCAGCTCAGGATCTCAGCTGTGATTGTGCTGATTCCGCCGGTCATGCCTTGATATCCGCTGGTTCATTGCAGTATATTAAGCTATCGTGGAGCATGGACTGTAAGAATGCTAATGGCCATCGATATTTTACACTTGCTAAGCAGTGCTTTTGCTGTTTAGCAAGTGTAAAATTAAAACAAACAGAAATTTAAAAAAATATAGAAAAGAGAGTGTGTGTGTGTGTGTGTGTGTGTGTGTGTGTGTGTGTGTGTGTGTGTGTGTGTGTGTGTGTGTGTGTGTTCATGTCTGAATGTGAGTGTATATGTGTATGAAAGTGAGAGCAAGATTGATTGAGCCATTATTTTATGCACTTTAATCAGAGCTTTTGCTATTTAGTGAATGCAAAATTAAAAGAAACAATTAAAAAAAAAGAAAAGTGTGTGTGTGTGTGTGTGTGTGTGTGTGTGTGTGTGTGTGTGTGTGTGTGTGTGTGTGTGTGTTTCTGTCTGCATGTGTGAATGTATGCATTGTGTGTGTGTGTGTGTGTGTGTGTGTGTGTGTGTGTGTGTGTGTGCATGACAGAGAGAGATCTTGATCGAGTGGTGGCAGCAGTGTTTAAAATTAAGAGGTATGCATACCTCTCAACCTCTTAAGAAATCTCGATGAAGCTTAAAATAAAGAGGGGGACAAAAGCTCAAAAATAGGAACAGATTTTAAACATTGCTGTTATGAAATTAGAAAGTTGCTAGAATAAAATGATTTGTTTTAGCATGCATTTTCTGAAGGAAATAAAGTCTGAAACTCAAATGTATGTCATTATTTAGTGACTTCAATCCCTAATGATTTGCCAGCAAACCACAAATGTTATGGGTAACAGACCGAAAAAAAAAAGAAGTAAAAATCTGGGCATTCTTTGAAAATCTTCTATTTGGATGTAAAATACTTCCTCCAACATCATTTACATATACTACAGCAAGTTTGAAATATTAGGCAGAGGAACTATTCTACATCAAAAATAAAAATAATACAGTAATAAATAAGTAAAACAAAAAAATTACAGGTAGCCCATTCTCTAAACATGATAATGTCCCCAGTGTTGTGTGTTACTGTGTAAATAATGCCACTTACACTAGGAGCAAGTCTTTTGGAATCAGGGCCACCCTACTGGGCATTGTTGCTTGTATAATATAATATATAATATAACATCCATTAAGACCTCATTTAGTATATATATATATATATATATATATATATATCCCATAGCAGGGTACAAAATATACTATTTTATTTAGTTTCAATTTTATGTGATAAAAATTTCTAGATATGTATGTTTATTTACACGTATCAACAGAGACAGTACAGCATCAAAAAGTCATTATTTAGCAAGCAAATAGAACAGGACTGACAAATGATAATGCTGAACCATAGGACTGGGAAGAAATAGCAAGAATCCAACAGGTGCTGTCTGCAATCAGATAACATGGGATTTGTCTTAGAAGCATTCAGAATGAGCCATTAGACTTAAATAGCTCCAAGAACCAGAAAGGTCAGAGGAGAGGCATGATCAATTGTGAAAGTATATCTACCGGAGACCTGCAGACCTCATCTGTACAGAAGTGTCAAGTAATGATAGACAGAGGGGGCAGCATCACAGACAGACTCAGGGAATAATAAGGGACACAATGGAATCCTATTGGATTCTTAGAGGACTTCCCACTTGTTAAAAGTACTAATGACATGTAGCATAACAGAGATGCACTCATTTACATGATTGTGATGTTAGCAGTTTTTTTTAGATGCTGGCTGGTATGACATTGCTTATCTGAGAGTTCAGGAGTGAGAAAAATAAAGGCACCAGTTAACTGATGACAGAGTTGAACTGCATACATTTTAGAAACTCACAACATAGCAAGTGGACACCATTGTTTTACAAAACATTTTTATTAGTTTTATTAGTTGAGATGATGTACAAATATCTTTTTCTACAGCTATAACAATTCAAGTTTTACCATTTCAAATTCATCTGTAAACAACAATTTTCATAATTTTTGCATCAAAATTCAAAATTCAAATGTACCTGTATACACTGTTTACAGTATGCATCTATGACCAGTTCATAAGATATATCATATATTCCAAGTGGTTTATTTACTATAATATAATGTAAATATTTCAAAATAAAAAATATTTGAAAAATGAATCTTTATCAACTTTAAAACTTTAGGCCATGGATCTGATGTCTTGCTTCTTGGATTTTTTTTTTAAACAAGAAACATCTTTATTAAATTATCACATACGACACAAGTAATCATACATTTATATAAATGAAACAAACCATATTGACATAATTTTAGTTGCAAACATTATACGTCACAAACCATATTGACATAAATTTAGTTGCAAATATTATACATCACTTATAATCTAGCCAGTCATTGTCAGTCAAACATTACAAAGCTCATTCAAATCCTGCCTTCTTTTAAACCTCATTCCTCCTCTACATGTATTGCTCCCACAATTCCCATTTTTTCAATGTAATTTGCTCCTACTAAGGATCCCAATTCCAGTTGTTTTATCTTTGTTACTTCTAATACAGTTGATTTAGACTTTGATTTCCATTTTCTAGTAATTGCTTTTTTGGCAGCCACCATAATTAGGCTCATCAAAGCCTTACTATGTCTAGGCAATTCCGATTCTGTATCATAGCTCAATAAATAATTTCCTTAGTTACACCAATTTGCTCACCCAGTATCTCTGATATAGTAGTCCATAGGGAATCTTTAAAATCTGCCAACTCATCACACTCCCAGAAAATATGTTCCTAATTATCTCTTTCTTCCCCATCACACCTCCAACATCTGCTGTCTACCTGAGGAAAAATTCTTTGGAGTTTACTTAGGGTACAAAAATATCTATTTAAACACTTCCAACCAAAGATTCTAAATCTTCTAGACTTTGTTGCATATTTGGGAGACATACACATACTCCCCCCCCCCCATTGTTTCTTTGTGAATTGCTTATCCAGTCTCTCTTTCCAATTGTTTCTAACCTCCTCTGATTGATTCTTATAGTTATCATGCAATATTTTGCATGCTGTATTATTTATTCCTTTTTTAACAGCAGCTTCTGTTCCAGAGTCTACTAAAAGCTCTACCAGTGCTGGTCTTTCACTTAGAATCCCCTATTTCTTTCGCTTGGCCCATGCTCTGATATTAGTCCTTGATAGTGCAGGCTATCTCTCGCCTGCTGTTCAAATAAATTATTGGCCTCTTTGCATTCTATTACCTTTCCCTCTCTAATTATTTGCCTCTAATATCTTGGTTCTTTTGCCAGTTTTCTCCAATAAATTCCAGCTCCCTCTTGCCTATTGTCTGTATCCCTAAATGCAGTCATCTCTATCGTCAGAATCTCCTTCATTCATTCCCATGTTGGTTTAGTTTTAGAAACTTTCTACTACTTTATAAATATAATATCGTACATGGTTATTGCTATTATTCTTAAGAATCTGCATCCCAAATCCCAGTCTCTCCTTATTTCTTGAGATGCCCCTTATTTCATCATCATCCCTTTCTACTTTGAATTGTAGGTTTCTGTTTGTGCTATGCATAGGAGCCTTAATTCTGTAGCTCTGAAATACTCCTTCAAATTGGATAATCCCAAACCATCTTGTTCTATCAGAAGAATCAGCTCATCCCACTTGACTCTTGCAATCTTCACCTCCCAGATACAAATCCTTCAGCTCTTTGTTCATTGCTATCCACAACTTCTCCTCTGGTTGATAAAATTATGCCTGATCTGTGTATAAAACTAAAGGGACTAAAAACATTTTAACTGCTTTTATCTTGCTATCCATATCCATAGAACAGACCTTCTAATTTCTCAGTTTTTGTATTATCTTTTGTTTATTCTCTTCCCACATACCTTTAGCTGCCACAACAGATTTGTTTTTAATTCATACTCTTAAGTACTTCATTTTATCATGTCCCTATAAATATAGATATTGCTGAACCAATTTGTGTGTGGGTACACACTTTATACCTATTGCTTTTGATTTAGTTTCATTAATTTTGTATCCTGAAAAGATTTGAAACTGCCACAAAATTTTCCACAACACTGAAATGTCCTTTTCTAATTTTATCAGATATAAAATATCATCTGCAAATACAGCCAGCTTTTCTTGACTACCATACCAATTATATCCTTGAATTTCTGAGTCCCTTTTTTCTTTGCCAGTGGTTTTACCTTTAATGCAAATAACAAAGGGGAAAGAGGAGACCCCTGCCTGGTTCTTCTGCTCAAACAGAAATTATTAGAGAGGAACCCACTCACTTTAATTTTCACCTCCGATCCCTCATATATCTTTCTAATCAAACTTATACATTTATCAAGGAATGCAAATGATTCCATTGCCCTGCTCATAAACTCTCAGCTTACTCTGTCAAATGCTTTCCCTGTATCAAGACCCACCAACAACAGTGATATTTTCTTAATTCTGCTTCCCTCTGTATCATCAATATTTTGTTAATGTTGTCAAATGTTTGCCTCCCCTCCACAAAACCACATTGATCCATACCTATCAGTTTTGGCATCACCTTTGCTATTCTTTTAGCCATTATAGACAAACACTTTATAATCATTGTTTAGGATTGAAATGGGCCTGTATTTATCTGGATCTGATGGGCCTTTACCCTTTTTAGGTACTACATCCACCACCACTTTCTTCCAGGATGTTGGCACTTTTCCTCCTCTTAAAATACCATTAAACAAAACTTTCCAGATCTTTATCATTTTTTCCCTGCTAGGTTTCAAACTTCCACAGGAAAACCATCTATTCCTGGGAACTTTCCTGTGGATTGGTTATACAATCATTGCTTATTGAATTTGATCTATGTTTTAATGTCTTTTTCTTTGTTTTAGACTTGTTGCAAGAAGGAATTCATTATATTGAGGTGGGTCTTTTCTTTTCCAATATCATATGAAAGTTTTCCTTGCAATGACTAGGATAGCCCATAAAAGTTAAAACTGGCCTGCTTTCAAGATGGAACAAACTGGTACACTAAATAATATGAGAGTCTTGTTGATACAGAACATATCAGTAAGGCTTGTAAAATTAATTTTCTCCCAATATTCCTTTAATAATATGAATTCATGCATATATTTCCAATCATCATTAACATCTAACTTACACCTCCAACATTTATCTTTACTCTTTTTACTCATTTTAGATATTTCTCAGGTGTGTAAAAGGCTTTTTGTAGAAATTTACATGTGAATATTCACCAATATTTGTCCAATGACTTGGTTCAAACTGAATTTATATTCCAAAAAGCAACTATGCCACTGTGTACCTCAACTACACAACTATACACAAATAAAATAGAAATAAAAATGTAGTAAACGAGATGGCTAAAAGTAGATATAGTTATTAACAGGTTAGCTCTTTCACATCAATGACGCTTCTTCAGACCACAAACATATCACTTCACTTCCTCTATATATATATATGTATATATATATATATATATATATATATATATATATATATATATATATATATATATATATATATATATATATATATATATATATATATATATACACATATAAATTCATCAATTAACCAATAATTCAATCAAGTTCTTAAAGTCAACCCCATACTACCTACTTAAATTATAAAATTAAATATATTATGTATTCATATCAAAAATCAAGCATAAATACATGACTAAAAAACAGCATTCAAAAAAATATATATATGTAAATATATATATATATATATATATAGAAGGAGAAGAGGCGGAAGACATGGCCGAAGGTAGGAAGAGAGGAGAAAGGCTAGGACTGTGATAGTGAGGGTCGGAACTTTGAATGTTGGCAGTATGACTGGTATAGGGAGAGAGCTAGCTGATATGATGGACAGAAGGAAGGTTGGAATATTGTGTGTGCAAGAGACCAGATGGAATGGGAGTAAGGCTAGGTGTATCGGAGGTGGGTTCAAATTGTTTTATCATGGTGTGGATGGGAGGAGAAATGGCGTAGGAGTTATTCTGAAGGAACAGTATGCTGAGAGTGTTTTGGAGGTGAAAAGAGTGTCGAATAGAGTGATGTTTATGAAGCTGGAAATTGATGGTGCAATGATGAACGTTGTTAGTGCGTATGCTCCACAAGTTGGGTGTGCAATGGATGAGAAAGAAAAATTTTGGAGTGAATTGGATGAAGTGGTGATGACTGTACCCAAGGGTGAGAGAGTGGTGATTGGCGCAGATTTCAATGGGCATGTTGGTGAAGGGAACTGAGGGGATGAGGAAGTGATGGGTAGGTATGGTGTTAAACAAAGGAATGCAGAAGGTTAGATGGCAGTGGATTTTGCGAAAAGGATGGACATGAGTGTGGTGAATACATATTTTAACAAGAGGGAGGAGCATAGGGTGACATACAAGAGTGGAGGAAGATGCACACAGGTGGATTATATTTTATGTAGGAGGGCCAGTTTGAAGGAGATTGGAGACTGTAAAGTGGTGACCGGAGAAAGTGTAGTTAAGCAGCATAGGATAGTGGTTTGTAGGATGACGTTGGTTATCAAGAAGAGAAGGAGGAGCGTGAGGGAAGCACCAAGGATCACGTGGTGGAAATTGAAAAAGGGTAATTGTGAGGTGGAGTTCAGGGATGAGTTAAGGCAGGCACTGGGTAGCAGTGAAGAGTTACCAAATAGCTGGGCAACTACAGCAGAGCTAGTAAGGGAGATGGCTAGAAAGGTGCTTGGTATCACATCTGGACAGAGGAAGGTCGACAAGGAGACATGGTGGTGGAATGAGGAAGTACATGAGAGTATGCAGAGAAAGAGGTTGGCAAAGAAGAAGTGGGATTTTCAGAGAGATGAAGAAAGTAGACAGGAGTATAAGGAGATGAGGTGCATGGCAAAGAGAGAGGTGGCGAAGGCTAAGGATAAGGCATATGAAGAGCTGTATGAAAGGTTGGACACTAAGGAGGGAGAAAAGGACCTGTACCGATTGGCTAGACAGAGGGACCAAGCTAGGAAAGATGTGCAGCAGGTAAAGGTGATAAAGGATAATGAGGGAAACATACTCACAAGTGAGGAGAGTGTGTTGAGGAGATGGAAAGAGTACTTTGAGGGGTTGATGAATGAAGAGAATGAGAGGGAGAGAAGGTTGGATGATGTAGGGATAGTGAATCATGAAGTGCAATGGATTAGCAAGGAGGAAGTAAGGATAGCTATGAAGAGAATGAAGAATGGTAAGGCTGTTGGCCCAGATGACATACCTGTGGAAGCATGGAGGTGTTTAGGTGAAATGGCAGTGGAGTTTTTAACCAGATTGTTTAATGAAATCTTGGAAAGTGAGAGGATGCCTGAGGAATGGAGAAAAAGTGTTTTGGTACCGATTTTTAAAAATAAGGGTGATGTGCAGAGCTGTAGTAACTACAGAGGGATTAAATTGATCAATCACAGCATGATGTTATGGGAAAGAGTAGTGGAAGCTAGGTTAAGAAGGGACGTGATGATTAGTGATCAGCAGTATGGTTTCATGCCAGGAAAGAGCACTACAGATGCAATCTTTGCTCTGAGAGTGTTGATGGAGAAGTACAGAGAATGTCGGAAGGAGTTGCATTGTGTTTTTGTAGACTTAGAGAAAGCATATGACAGGGTGCCTAGAGAGGAGTTGTGGTATTGTATGAGGAAGTCAGGAGTGTCAGAAAAGTATTTAAGAGTGGTATAGGATATGTACGAGGGTAGTGTCACAGCGGTGAGGTCTGCGGTGGGAGTGATGGATGCATTTAAGGTGGAGGTGGGGTTACATCAAGGATCAGCTCTGAGCCCTTTCTTATTTGCAATGGTGATGGACAGGTTGACAGATGAGATCAGACAGGAGTCCCCGTGGACTATGATGTTTGCAGATGACATTGTGATCTGTAGTGAGAGTAGGGAACAAGTGGAGGAGACCCTGGAGAGATGGAGATATGCTCTAGAGAGAAGAGGAATGAAGGTCAGCAGGACTAAGACAGAATATATGTGTGTGAATGAGAGGGAGGATAGAGGAATGGTGAGGATGCAAGGAGTAGAGGTGGCGAAGGTGGATGAGTTTAAATACTTGGGGTCAATAGTTCAGAGTAACGGTGAGTGTGGAAGAGAGGTGAAGAAGAGAGTACAGGCAGGATGGAGTGGGTGGAGAAGAGTGTCAGGAGTGATTTGTGACAGACGAGTACCTGTAAGAGTGAAAGGGAAGGTCTGCAAGAGGGTAGTGAGACCAGCTATGTTATATGGGTTGGAGACAGTGGCATTGACAAAAAGGTAGGAGTTTGAGCTGGATGTGGCAGAATTAAAGATGTTAAGATTTGCACTGGGTGTGACAAGGGTGGACAGGATTAGGAATAAGTATATTAGAGGGTCAGCCCAGGTTGGAAGGTTTGGAGAGAAAGCCAGAGAGGCACGATTATGTTGGTTTGGACATGTGCTGAGGAGGGAAGCTGAGTATATTGGGAAAAAGATGCTAAGGATGAAGCTACCAGGTAACAGGAAAAGAGGAAGGCCTAAGATAAGGTTTATGGATGTGGTGAGAGAGGACATGCAGGTGGTAGGTGTGACAGAGCAAGATGCAGAGGACAGGAAGAAATGGAAACAGGTGATCTGCTGTGGCGACCCCTAACGGGAACAGCCGAAAGAAAATGATGATGATACTAACATAAAAATATACACATAAAAATACATACATTTCATTTCAAGGTTCTAGCTTTTAGGTACAGCTTGATAGAAGCCCTATCATTAAGACCCGGGAATCTACTTGCTTGCAGTTCCAGTATCCACTTCAGTTCATACTGTTCTGTCAAGTTTTTTAAATCCCCTAGTCTTGGGCTTAAACTTAAACATTCTATTACTCTAAAACTAAATACATGTGTATAACAAAACATAGCTGAGTGCTTAGCAAGCCCACTTGTCTCTACATCTTTGTTTCTAATTGCTGCTAACTGTTCTCTAATGTGTTCCCTTAGTGTCCTATTCATCATGCCCACATAGAATGAACTGCAAAAATTACAAGTAGCTAGATAAATTATATTTTTCATTAAATACATATTTCTTATTAGTCTTAGGGTATGCAAATTCATTATTTAATGCTAATACATTACATACACTACAACTACCACATTTCTGTAGCCCGTTCATATCCGTGTCATTATGATTTTGATTATTAGTGTAACACAGTAATCTTTTCAGACTCTTTTTATTCCTATAACTAAATTGTGGTTTATTTTTGATTACCTGATTTATATCAGTATCTGCTTGTAATATGAACCAATTCTTTCTAATAATTTGTCTCACACAGTCAACATTACTAGAGTATTCCAATGTTAATTTTACTTCACTATTATCATATTTAACTCTAGATGCATTCTGTTGATTTAAAGTCGGTCCATACATATAAGGTCTTGCTCTAGCTTCCCTTAATATTTGTACTTCCTGTATCCCTTTGTATATTTCCTTGTCATTGCATCCACATTCAGATAATTCTTCACCAAATTTATTTATATCTTCTTTAAACTTAGTTTCATCATTATCTAATCTTGAAATTTGCATGCCCTGCCCCTTAATTATGTTTTTATATATATGGGCAGGATGCATGCTGTCTCTATATGGTATATTATTCCTAAGACATGATTTTCTATGTAATTCTGTTAAGAAATAACCTTCCACATTCTTCTTTATAGTAATGTCAAGAAATTCTATTTGTGTACTAGAAATTGCATAGGTAAAATGCAAAAAATCAGTAGTACCGTTAATATATAACAAAAACAGATTCAATAACTCCAGGGATCCTGTCCAAATTAATATCAGGTCATCCACAAATATTTTATACAAAAAATGGTCAAAATAATCTCCATTGTCCAATACAAACTTCTCTTCCCAGTGTGCTAAAACTATGATAGCATAGCTATTGGCACACAGGGTGCCCATAGCTATGCCAAGCAATTGCAAGCAATAACTATCATTAAACAAAAATACATTGTTGTCTAATATTGTTTCTAACAACATACATATAAATTCAATTTTCACTTGTTCATACACGTGACTTTGAGTTAAATAGCTGTTTACAGCTTCTATGCCGTAGGAGTGTGGTATCACTGTAAACAAAGAACTCCAACTGAATTTAACATAATATTTTTATTGTCTATCAATATATATTATGACTCCCATTATGCAAAATAAAATTCCATGGTTTGTGATTTATTTCTTTTTAAAATGTTATAAGCAGTTTATGTAAATCTGTTAAAACTAAAGTAACTTCTTTGTTTTCGTAGACAACACAAATGCTCTAAAAGTTTGCAAATGTTTTGTACATTTCATTTCATAGAAGTTCTCTTGGGTGAGAATTCTGTTACCTTGAATTATTATACAGTCATCTGGTTGTAAAGCAAGTTCCATTGTCAAAGTGGGTTTCAACTCCCAGTTATTATAACAATTGCACCACCCCAGATTTTTTTTTCATTTTGCACAGGTTATTTTTTTTTTTATTTTTAAGTGGTTTGAACTCTCTATAAGGTTTCTTGTTATACAGAATGGTGGGTTAAACCATTTTAATTAATTTGTCCTAAAATAACAACGTTACAATTTTTGATTTGTTACCAATATAACATGATTAGGTTGGACATTGTATATTATACTGAAAATAATTACATATAATTAACCACATTTTATTTCTTTGATCTCTAAATAAGAAAGTGGCACTTTCATTTTTTCAGATTAAATAGATTTGTATATAGATCATTCTAATTGGCATTAAAATTGTTATCTAACCAGTGAACTATAACGTTTCTAATTCTGGCAGTCTAATGCCTCCTCTATCCAATGGTCTTATCTGCTATTTATATGAAACTTTTGTTTTTTTTGGAGGGGGTACCAAAGAAAACTTATAAATGTACTGTTGACGTTTTTTGTAAATGTGTGCTTCATTGGTAGTAATGTTGTGCTTTAAATTAGATATAGACACTTAGGGAGTAATACCATTTTTACAAGTTGGAGTTGAGCTTCAAAAGTAAAATATTGCTTGTTCCAAGTCTCAATCAGATATTGTTTAAAAGAATTTATCCATATTTTATAAAGTCCTATCTCATTTTTTGAGATTCCTGTCTTGATTTATATTCTGAGGAGATTAGAGCACTATGACTTCTAACGTAATGTATCTACTTTTATTTCTCTTAAAAAAGCTCCAAACCTTGTAAATATTTTAGTACATCATTTACATTTCTTTCTAGTAGTGACAGTTAGTAACATAACATCAGCAAATAAAAATACTTTAGATTCATCATTTTCTCCAATTTTACTCCATGGTGGATCTTACAGTTTTTGCTGCCATGTTAACAGCTATGACAAGCAGTGATAGTAGACAGCCTTGTTTTGTGCTTTTCGTTAATTCTAGAGGCTTAGATAAAAGGGCACTTAGTTATACATAGGCTTTATTACCATAATACATTTTATTGGGGAAATTCATTAGGAAAATCAAGTGACTCTAATACCTTAACCAGATAACCCATACATAATATAATCAAAAGTCCTTTCAGTGTCAAAACATATAAAATGTTGTTTACTATTATTAATATTATAATTATTCGCTAATAGTTAAAATTTGTTTTATATTGCCTTGTGTTTGTATTGTATCTATAAATACTATTTAATCATTACCATTTAATTTAGGTATACTAAATGATAGCCTATATATAATAATCAAAGTGAAAAATGTAGTCAGTATTTAATAATGAGATTGATCTGTAATCTGAGCATATTGTGGCATACTTACTTTTTTTAGAACTGGAGATATTAAAGAATATTTCTGTGCAATCAGAATATTTTTGCTAGCTTGGATATATTTTAGTATTTTCTATAAGAAATAAATGTTTTTTTGAGGAAATAACTTGGATAATTTAGGAATCATGCCAAGAGTAGCTAAACCTTCACTATTTAAGTTTTTTAATTGTATTTGCAACCTAGTTTTCTGCTTATTCCTATTTAGTGAGATAGCCCAGTTCACATTACTAATGTTCTACAGGCTGTGAAGTCCTGTGTATTAATTTGTGTTATTGTGAGTTACCCAATTTGCAGTGACTTTACCGATATGTATAAGAACAAAATGTGTGAAATACATTTTGTGGAATAGCTAAAAATATTACTAAAATTCTACAGATATGTAGTTCAGTTACTGTTTACCATTTATTATACTTCATTAGTAAACATGTTACTTAAATTGTGTATTCTGTGCAGTTTAGACAGGGATATATTTCACTCTGTTGTACCACAAATCAAACCTAGAATTCATATTTTTATTTGTTATACTACAGTGAGAAATTGTACAAAGATACTGCAGTCTTCACATTTGTGAACTGAATGTAATATTCTCCAGTTTAATTTTATCAGATTATTAAATATAATTCCTATTTCCACTTGATTAGAGTTCTATAAGAGGATTCTGTACATATGTTCTGCAACATTATGGTACATTCAATAACATGATGTTTGTTAAGCAATCTAAACAAATATTTCTTTTCGGTAGTTACTTTATATGCTTATTCATCTTTTTGATACCTAAGTAAGTGTGTTGATCCAGAAACCTGTTTTAGCCATAACATTTTTTAGGCAAAAGCATTGCAGAACAAGCATAGTGATACAGTGCTCTAATGTTATATTATTAAGAAAGATCATTAGATGAAATTGCTTTGCAAATTAGAAGACTAATGACACATAAAACATAGTTAACACAGTTTACCAAATCAAAAAGCCCTTATCCATGCATCTGTGGAACCATATAATGTAAAAGGCAACATTTGGAATGTGTTTCATCTAGTTAAAAAAACACTAAAATTTAAATAATAGTGTGCTGTGTGCCAAAATATATAGCAAGAATATATTCTAATAACATTGGCTATCTACACAATATATTTGTCCTGAGGTGCTAGTAGAATAGCTGTAGGAATACATTCAAACCAAAAGTTGAAATTATGCTGGATATGGCTATTTTATATTTAATATACTGATTTAGACTTTAAATAAAAAATATATACAATTTTGAAGATTAAACTAGATATTTCTTAGATTTTATATTATCATGCATGGGTAGCTTTCCTCTCAGTTTTATAATAGTGACAAAGCAGTTGCCATATTTAATAAAGACATTTAGTATGCATTTTTACCAAACTTCCCCATTAATAAATTTAATGAGTCTGGCCATTTTTGGATTGAATTTACAGTGCTGGAAAAGAATGAATACATGAAAAGAAACTGACAGGGAAGAAAGACAGCACACAAGAAGCAATATTCAGGAAGAAACTGGACAGCTGATATAAATGAGGAGTCAAGTCAAGTTGAAGAAAAAGAATAAGAAGAAGGAGTGATGGTAGAGAGATTTAGATACAAACAGAAAAGTGTGATGTGCTAGCAAGAGAAGTGGAAGATAGTGACTCAGAAATAGGGGAAAAACAAGAGCATAAATAAGTTAAATCTTTTGGAGGGAGCATAAGAAGGAGAAAGAGAAAAATAAGAACAGGAGAAAAAAGAAATGCAAAAAAAAAATTCCAAAAGTAAATGAAAATGCAAAGTAAATATCCTTGTTTGGTCCATCTCTGGATTATTTGCATGCAAAATATATGTGCTAGAAACTAACATAGGAATGTAAGGTTAGGCTTCTTAAAATTCTCACAGATCAATAACCTGTTAAGTACCTATGGACTTATAAAAGGAAAAGAGCATCATTTAGGTATTTTGGGACTAAATGTCAACAGTATAAGAAATGGTTGCTGAATGGCAAAAAAAAAAAAAAAAAATATATATATATATATGTCCTACATTTCCTGGATACAGTATGTGTTAATTTATTGCTTCCTACAAAAGTATACTTGTCAGGAAAGCAGAAAAACAGATTTTCTTTGTATCTTTTAAAAGTATGCTCATCTTTAAGGGAGACTTCCCTGTACTTCTGAAATGAATATACTTATCACGGTTTTCAGAGTCTATCTTCTGAAGTTCTGGTAAAATGCACATACATAAAAGTAAGGTAGCAAGGTGACATTTACAAGTTGGCATGATTTGCTAAGCATAACAGTGAAATGATCAGTATAGGATGTGCAGAGTTATTAAGGAGCATTTACAAAAAGTTATGAAAAATGAGGACATTTCCATGTTTACAATAATAATGCAAAAATAAAGAGTAATACTGTCATGTTTTGGGTGCTGTATTTAAGCAATGGACTTTAGTAAAATGACAGTAAAACATGGTGAGTAACGTTAAGATATTCTGAGGTATAAATGTTCTTTTGGTAAAGTAGTATGACTATTACCATCATTTTCATAACTGCTTTATTTTTTAAAAAGCTGTGTGACCTATAGGTAAACAAATGCTGCCATATTATACAAAATATTAAGGTACACAATGTTGCCACTATTTGCCATCTAAAACAAATGGTTTTGGAGTTTGTTTTGAAATATTATGAAATTGTTATATACATAATTTGCATAGGTTCTGCACAATACACTATTCCCTCTTGTCATGTATCTCTTGAACAGGTGAACAATTCTCTCACAAATATATTGGATCTATCTTCTACATTTACAGAGATATAATCTTTTGTTTAACCATAAGACTAGTACATTTTGGTAAACAAAATACATTTTTTCATAAGTTTGCAATATAAACTCAGCATCAAGAGACAGACCTTTGATATGAACACTAGTATATAGGCCATTGTCTACATCTTCTTCTTTCAGCTTTTCCCAGTTAGGGGTCGCCACAGTGGATCACCTGTCCGCTCATGATTGGCAGTGGAGTTTTACGGTGTCGAGTTGCCAGCCCAGTGCACAACCTTCCACAGAAGGCACACACATGCACGCACTCACGCCTAGAGCCAATTTAGAGTGTCCAATCCAGCTACAGCATGTCTTTGGAAAGTGGGAGGAAACCGGAGAACCCAGAGGAAACCCACATGACCACAGGGAGGACATGCAGACTCCGAAGGCACCCCAGCCGAGGATCGAAACAGAGAACCTCTTGCTGTGAGGCGGCAATGCTAACTGTTGCACCACTGCAGCCGCCCAGCCCATTGTCTACATAATAAATATAATATTTTACTTGTTTTGTAATTCACACCATTTATCACAAAAATAATGGTGTGTTTTCAGTAGATGATTTTGCAAAAGCTCACCGAATGCTTATTACTTTTGCGCAATAATTTGAAATACAAGCTAAATTCCATGCAATGGACATAATGATCTCTAGTCTACGACTGCTTAAGCCTCTAAGTGCAATATCTACTGTATAATATTAAGTGCTGCTATAGATAGATATACAAGATTTTTGATTATGTCCTGGTGTTGTGTCAATGTTAATGTCATATACAGAGTCTGTAGTTCTGTTTTAATATTTATACTGTTATATTTTTTATATGTTTTTTGTCTACACATTGGGCTTGAAGCAACACAATTTTCTTTAGCCTGCACTCATGTGTGGGTCTAAATGACAATAAAGTTTACTTTGACTTTGAAGATCAGGTACGTGAAACTCAAGGGATCAAGCTTCATCCACTAGTAAGATAATCTTCTCAGCTACTATTCCATCCATCTTACCTTCATTCTTTTTACCTCATTTCTTAAAAAGTGTAGCGCTTCTTCCTTCCTTGTTTCCTTTTAAAATTATGTCTTTCTTTGCAATACTGCTTTGATGTTTTCCTTATTTGTCTCATACAATTTCTTTTCTATTTCTCTTACTCTAGCACTTCCCTCTTCCATTCTCTTCTAAAAAATGTCACCGTGTTTTCGTATTCTACATAACTTTATTTTTTACCATTTTCTCCATTTCCAAAAAGTCATTTACATTTATCTGCATAAATTACCCACCATTGTGCCCATTTTCATCAGATACTCTCACTGTCCTGTGTATTTTACATAGTCTACTACATTCTTCCTTCATTTTTCTTTTTACTTAGGATCATAGGAAGTTCATAGGTTCGTAGGTGTTTACTAGGCTAATGACCACAAGGGCCTCTTTAAGCCTAGCCATGCACTCCGATCTCTGACAAGTTCTGGTACCCTTGATAAGTATAAGCAGGTGCTTGGGAGATGAAACATTTACAAGCAGAGGCCTGGGTGATGAACCATTTACAGGTTAAAGGAAAAATAATAATACAAATAACATTGCCAACAGGCATTCCACCGCGCAGTAATCACTGAGATACTGGAACAACATTGGATCATAAGCGTGGAGGTAAGGGGGTAACAGCCTGTATGACTGTGGGGTTTATTGCTACTGATCAGGGTCATGGTATTCATTTTAGCACTGGTCCATGGTGTTTCACTTCATGTTTTAAATATTTTTTTCACATTTGTTCTCCTACAACCAGGAAGATGAACAGTTTGCCCTCTACCTTCCAGAATTTGTTACAATGCTGTATTTAACACTGGTGCATAAGTGGGGAGTTAAAGAAGACATCAGTCCTCCTTACAGCTTGTTGAGTGTTTTTTTTCACTGCTGATAGTGGCTATGGTATTCATTTCAGAACTGCATCAGTTATGCATTAATTATTATTATTATTCTCATCATCATCGTCGTCCTAATGGTAATTCTGGTAGCAATATTATGCATAATGCCCAACTGTTACTAATTTTGCCCCACATTTTTGCTTTGTTCCTCATTCACTGATGATTACAGTTAGTAATATCAAATATTGAAGTTTTGTGCTTGTTAATCTTCAAAAAAATGAATGTTGATTCAAAATATGTTATGCCATAAACTACATATTAAAAACTGTCCCTGATTTTACAGCTTTGTTTTCTTTATTTTTAGATTTGTCCCTGATTTATTGGAAAAGAATTTAAAAGCTATATTCCTCCATTATGGAGTAATACCTAATCATAGCTCTTAACTTCTCCTGAGGCCCTTATAACCATAGCTAAGAGTTTACCCCATGTTTCTGCTTTCCATCCAGTTATCCAGGTTGAGTGTAAAAAGGGGTAATGAGGTACTCTGCTTGACATGGACAGGGAGTCTATTCGACAGATGGGGAGTCTCTGAGACACAAATCTGTCCTGCCATCAAGTCCTATTGATATCATAGACCAGGCTAAGGTCACGCTTGCATGTTACTCAAGTGGAGCTTGATATATGCAGCAGTCCCATGAAGGCGGGGACTGCGATCACCTTGTATGCTAGACAGAGGTCACCTCTGAGGAGTCTGTATGAAACTGAGTAGAGGGATAAGGCTTTTAGCCTATCTGTGTATGGTAGATATTTGAGGCCCTGGATTCTCCTGATGAGGAACCTCTGTGGTCTCACTAGTTGCAGCATGTGCTTTGCGAGGTAGATGCCGAAAGGGGCATTGTACTCAATAATGGGCCTTATAAGGGAGGAATACAGGGATGTTATGACCTCCTTGTCCTTGGATGAGATACCCTTACTTATGAGGTGGGCCATGTAGAAAGCTTTCCATATAACAGAAGCAACATGGTGGTCAAAAGTCAGGTTGATATCAACCTGGGTGCCCAAATCTCTCATGACTGATTACATGATTAGGACATTGTTATTAATGTGATAATTTGTGGGGATGTCAGTCTCCCCAAAGAGGATGATAATGCATTTTTTTGGTATTCAGCTTGAGGCCATGTTTCTGGCACCAGTCATTTGTTTGAATGAGACCCTCTTGGAAGATGTCCACATCACTAGGGGAATTGATGACAGTGCCCAGTTTGCAGTCATCTGCAAACTGGGTCAGCCATAGTCCACTGGTTTTGGCCTGCAACCCAAAAAAGTATACCCCAAATAACAGTGGCCCCAAGACTGAACCCTGGGGTACACCACTCATGATGGGTTTACTGCTTGAGGTGGCTTCCCCTATTTTAACTAGGTAGGTTCTATCAGTGAGCCAGTTTGCTACCCATCTGGTAGCATATGGATTGATGCTGAGTTGAGAGAGTTTATCTATTATGCCTAAGTGGGGAATAGTGTCGAAGGCTTTGGCCAGGTCAAGGTAGGCACTGTGCACTGTCTTCCCCTCATCCATGGTTTTGGTGACTGTCTCAAAGAAATCGACCAAATTTAACAGATATGACCTCCCCTTGACAAAGCCAAACTGTGTGGGATCGAGTGTTTGGAGGTTGCCAGTGTCCTTGTTATTGAGGTCCATGATAATCCATTCCATAGCCTTGCAGATCAGGCTAGTTAGGCTGATGGGTCCATAATTTCCCAGATCAGTGGATGCTCTACCTTTATGCAAAGGGATGACAGTGGCTGTCCTCCACTTAGCTGGGATGAAGCCAGTACTCCGGCTTTGGTTGAATAAGGTGCCTAATGGTGCTGCAAGTTCCTGCCTGAGCTCAAGTAGCATGCAGCTTGGGATGTTATTGAGTCCCATGGAGGCTGTATTTTTTGCCTTTGAAGGAGCAGCGATGACCTGTTTCCTAAATATAAGGGAAAGGGGGAGGGGGTACTGGGGACATCCTGATT
Organism: Protopterus annectens; assembly: GCF_019279795.1. Lineage (NCBI taxonomy): Eukaryota > Metazoa > Chordata > Ceratodontiformes > Protopteridae > Protopterus > Protopterus annectens. The sequence goes on along the minus strand of NC_056731.1, from coordinate 941,182,368 downwards.
TACTGATGGGGGGACAGAGGGGTGAAGTTTTCACTGAATCTGTCAGCTATTGCTATTTCTACGGCATTTGTATATATGGTGTTCTTGACCAGCAGTTCTGAGCAGACTTGGGTATTTTCTTTGAGATTGCAGACATATGAAGAAGGCCTTATGACTGTCTCTAGTAGATGTGGCCAATTTGGACTCAAAGTTTGCTTTGTCGGATTGAACTAGTACTCTTATTGGCTTGTTCAGGCTAAGGAGAGATTGCTTCCAATTGGCACCTGTGCCTTCTTGGTCTTGTACAGCAATTTTTTCCTTTTGTTATAGAGTTTATTTATTGCAGATGTCCACCAGACAGATTTACTCTTCCTTGTGGAGGATGATTTAGTCCTGTCAGGTATTCCTGATTCCATGCATGTATATAAATGCTTGTATAATGTTTTGGTGTAGTTTTGGATATTGGTACCAGTTCCTACAGAGGGGGAGGGGGCTGTGAAGCTGTTTAAACTATGCCACAGGAGGCTTTAATCAGATTTGGAGAAGTTTTTTGTTTGACCCTAGCTGGGAGGGGGGGGGGGGTGACTTTGAAAGTGAGCACTATATGGTTGGATCTTACCAAGGATGATGATACTGTATGGGGTGCTGCAGTGGTTACTCATGTTGGTTAATACCAAGTCCAAGATATTATCACCTCTTATGGGGGTAGAGGCTAGCTGTTCCAATGCATTTTCATTAACAAAATCGAGAAATCTCTGGGCATTTGTGTTCTGGCATTAGTAGTCCTTCCAATCTATGTTTGGGTAGTTCAACACCCAGGATCAGGGTAAAGGGTTGAATCTTGATAGATTCAAAGAGGTCCAGATAGGTGAATTAGGCATCTTGAATCAGATTTGGGGGCCGGTAGCTAGCTATGATTTGGATAGTGGCCTTGTCAATGGTTAACTGCAACTGGAATGTCTCCCTAGTATCATACTGTTTTACCAGCTTGGAGGTGTGGATGTCTTTAATATATATTGAAACTTTGCCTCCTTTGGCTTTACTGCCCACAGCTTGGGGTCTGAATATATGATAGGATGAGTACCAGGTAAGGCTGGGGTGCTCTCCGCAGCTTTGAACCAGGTTTCTGTGACTGCAAAGATGTCAGCATCTTCCACAGTTAAGAATGCTTGCAATGAGGGCAGTAATATGCATGACCTTTAATTTGCATTTTGTTGAAACTTTTATGTTGGTAGTTTTAACCTCATCCCTTTTCCTAAAAAATGCACTATGAGGTAGGCAAAAGCCTTTGCCAGAAGCCTGAAGCCCAAGTGAGACAGATGCAGGCCATCTCTGGCAAAGCATTGTGGTCTGTCAATCATATCTTCCCAGGCTGTCAGGTACTGGATCCCCCTGGAATGACACCAGAAGCTAAGCCAATTGTTAAAGTCAATAATTTTCTGTTTGTATTGAGGCATCATTCTGGGTGACGGTAGAATGCTGCTTAAGGCTAGGGATATACCTGTCTGGGACACATATTCAGTGAGCTCAATCATGTCTCTCTTCAAATAGTCCAGGGAGGTACATCTCAAGTTATTCACACCAACATGGCCTATGCCAGAGTCATAGCAGTACCTGTTGTTGAGAGACTTGAGTGTGTATGTGATATGGAGGATTCTGGCAACTGACAGACAACTAACCATGACTTTCTCCTTATCCAGCCTGGTGAGAGGCACATCTGTGTGTCTCACAATGGAGTCTCTTATGACTAATATAGTTGGGTTTATGGTTAAGCCTCAATGGCTGTGAGACACAAGTGTGTGGACTATGCATGGTATGTGGCATGGAGGGCTGTGGAGATTGCATGTGTTTTTGCCTTGGAGGTCTCCTTTGTTTGGGTATGTTTTTGTTGAGGATCTCTGCATATGTGGGCGTATGTTGTGCAGGTGTGGGTGGTGTTTGTGCTGTACTGATTGCATTGACAACCTTCTCAGTACCATATTTACTGGCTTGTGAGGGAGAGAGCATAGACTCTAGGTTCCTAATGTAAATGCATCTCTCTCAAATTGTGCTCCTAGGTCGTAGTAGTAGATGGTTGTCTGTGTACATGAGGCAGTTGCTACACTGTCTCAAGATGCCCATATCAACCAGACTGTCAGGAGAAACTGTAGGAAACTGTCCATCCATATTTGTCAGAATCTGAGTGAGAAAGGACAGGGAGAGTTAAGGGGAAGGCCTAAAGTCCAGGTGCTTAAACCAAAACTAAGAGGCTTAGAAAACACAATTTAAACAGGCTATAAACAAGCAGTAATAAATGCAAGAGAAAAGATGCAATTCAACACTTTAGAGAAGAAGCAGCAAGTAGCAGAAAAAGCAAGATGAAGTAACAGAATAGGAGGAGGAAACACAAATACAGTAAAAGCAGCTGAATAAAGTGGGAGATATTTGTATTAAAGTTGAAAGGAGAGAGGAGAAACAGAAGATGGTTCAAGGTTAAGAAACTAAGGGGGTTGGCCTTCCCATATGATCTGTGTATTAGGTAGAATTAGCTAATGAGATGGGACTGGGAGGAGTGTCCCAGATCAAATTTACAGTAGGGCCAGGCAACTGCAAAAGCCACAAACTTTAATAACACAACAGCAGTTGGTCAGGAGGACAGGAGAAAAACAAAATTCATAGGAAGTGGAGTCTATGTTGTGCTTTCTAGACAATGTGATTAGTATTGATGGACCATGTCAAGTCTTCTGTGATGTACACCCCTAGGAATTTGGTACTCTTCACCTTTTCCACTGTTTCTCCCTTAATTGTGAGAGGGAGCTGTGTCACCTGTTTTTTCCTGAAGTCTACAATTAACTCTTTGGTTTTGTTTATGTCCAGAGCCAGGTTATTGTTGTCACACCAGTCAGTCAGATGTTTCACCTCCTCCCTGTATGCTGTTTCATCACCATTGCTGATTAGGCCTACGACTGTAGTATCATCTGCAAATTTTATGATGCAATTTGAGCTGAACCTGCCTGTGCAGTTGTTGGTCAGCATGGTAAACAGCAGAGGACTGAGAACACATCCTTGAGAGACTCCTGTGCTCAGTGTAAGGCTCCTTGAGGTGTTATTGCCAACTCTTACTCTTTGTGGTCTGTCAATAAGGAAGCCCAAAATCCATACACATAGGAGTACTGACCCCCAAGTGAATTAGTCTCTCTATCAGATGTGGTATAACTTTGTTAAAGGCAGAGCTGAAGTCAATGAAATAGTATTCAGACATAAGAGTTCTTGTTTTCTAGATGAGCTTAGGATGTGTGGAGTAGCATTGAGATGGCATCTACAGTGGAGCAATTGGACCGATAAGCAAATTGGAGTGGGTCCAGTTCTGTAGGAAGATTTGATGTTAAATAGTCTTTGACCAGCCTTTCAAAATGCTTCATTAATGCAGAGGTGAGAGCTACTGGATGATAGATGTTCAGGTTTGCTATCTGAGACTTTTTCGGTAGTGGTATGATTGTTGTGCTCTTGAAGCACTTGGGTACTATGGCCTGACACAGAGAAATGCTAAACATGTCAGTAAGAACTGTCAACTTGCTAAGAATCAAAGTTCCTACATATGAAATCACCATCGGTGACTTGTGCCAACCATGATTCCCTTTTTAGGTGAATTTCTCTTTTCTTTGAGTTGCTGCAAATATGGAGTTGGTATATATGTATGTATGTATATATATATATATATATATATATATATATATATATATATATATATATATATATATATATATATATATGGGTCCCCTTCAGATGATCAAAGTTTTAAAACTTCAAAGTTCATATGGCCAATACCATATGATCGAAGTTTTAAAGCTTCAAACTTTCTGAACGGAGATCTCCTTACAGCACAGAACAAGAAATTTTCCCTTTTCCTCGCTGTAGTGTGATCTTAGAGTTGGTATATTTAAACAGCAGGAGGTGTGGTAGGTGCAGGGGTGCTTTGCCCCCGTGCAAAAATGTCCAGGAAATTTTTTTTGTTTTGTTTTTCTTTCAGGTGTTCAAAGTAGTGAAACTTCATTCATATGGTCTCGGCCATATGAAATTCAAAGTTTTAAAACTTCAATCATCTGAAGTAGACCCATATATATATATATATATATATATATATATATATATATATATATATATATATATATATATATATATCCAAGACACGTAACCCAAGTTGCTGACGGAAAACCAAATATCCAAATTATATGATGTCGTCGTATGCAGGAGCCAAATGAAATCAGGTTAGAAACAAAAACACCGGCTGGATGACTATATGCACATAACTCAAAAAACCAAACAATCCAGATTGTAATCACATATAAACGAAAAATCAAGTAGAGGGCAAGAACACAGGTTTATTAGACGTAAGCGCTTTCACGAACTTATTCGCTTCATCAGACGTTCACAGTTTAAAATCACACTGATATAAATGAGAACATAGCATCCTGGAACCTAACTGACAAATTCACGTCATTTCCTATCTACCTTAAAGACATAAAACACATTGTATGCAAAATAAAGCACAAATACTAAAATCCTGATGTGATGAAATATATGAAATATATAAAGGTCGCTCATCTTAACAATGTATAAAAAAGCAATTGGTTAATAACTATTTACTAAAAAATATACTTTAAAACAGGATGTGCTAAATGATGCTACAATCTAATAAAACCGTCATATGCTAACCATGTAAATGTATACCTAAGAAGTCTAAGAATTGTATACAGGCTACAAAAATTATTATATTGTGTTCAGCACCTTATTGGATTTATCTACACACAGTGGGATTTTTTGGCGTTTTTGTACATATATATATATATATATATATATATATATATATATATACATTCAGAGAGGACTGCTCCACACATCAGGGCTGCATGGGGGCTTGCTCAATCTGCAAAAACAATTTAAAAAGTGTTTGTTTGGCAAGATGTTTTCAACAAATGCAATTTGAGCATTTGAGTTCTTAGTGCATTTGCTTTCATCCATTCATAGTGGAAGCAATGAGAATGGGGTAATAAAATGTAAATAAGAAGAAATTATGAAGATAGTAGAAAAATTGTAGAAACAATGTATAAGAAAGAAGTTTTAAAAGGAAGATGGAATGTAAAGAAATGTTTAAATAGAGCAAATTTTAAATTAGAAGAAAGAATTGAATTGAAATAATTGGAAGGAGTTATAAAGGAAGGGAAGGAAGAATCAAGATCAGGCTTGGATGGGTTAAGTTACAGGTATTATAAAGGGATGAGTGCAAGGGGAAAAGAAGTATTTGTGGAAATACTGAATGAATGGTTTGAGGAAGGAATAAAAGATGAAAAGATATGTTCTGGAGTGATTAAATTTATCTGGAATACAGTTGACAAAAATGCAAAGAATTGGAGGCCAATAACACTGAGGAATGCTGATTTATAAATATATATATATATTTAAACAGCCCCTTTGATTTTTGATAAGTGTCATGGGATCATTTATATCCACCTAAGCTACCATCATCTCAGGCAGACAGGACCTTGGTTTAAGGTCTCATCCAAAACTGTGGCACTATCAGCTATATTTCTATTTTATAAGAAAAAAAAATTCTTCTGACAAGTTCAAGACCAAGGACTGTTAAAGGAATGCATCTCTAGGCTGATACTGAAACACACATTCATGTTATTATGGAGAACCTTTTTTGAGTTCACTGGGACCAACAATCTAACCCACTCCCTACTGCTCAGCTCTCACTTGTCCTGGGGAGCAAATGGATTGATTAGGATCTTCAGCCAAAGAATGAATGGACCATAGGGCTCTCGCTTGGCCTGGTTGTTATCCCCAGGACAGGAATAAACCAAATGTCTGGACAAAGGAAGCAGAGTCATTTGGCAAAACCAGTTGTACAGGGAAGAAGAAAGATCTGCTATGGGTACTATAATCAAAACCTATAATGAAGAAGTAAGAATATGTACAAACAGTGGCCCACCACCTAAAGCTGTGTATTATAGGGTATATAAACATTAACTTTTTCACCTACCTTGGATATCCTTGGGCAGAGGCAGCACCAGCACAAGGTGACCTGCATAGGGCCCAGTGATGGCTGAGGGGCCCTGTCATGCCTATTCATTAGTTACAGCTGCTAACAAATGCAATCATTATTTAAGGTCCACTCACTATTGTCCCTGCTTACATATCTAGCTTGTCAGCTCTCTCATTGTCTCATGAGACTGAAGCCATCCAGGAACTTGGCATGCACATGATTTCAAATGGGAGATGGAGCAGCAAATTCATATTAACTTTAACGACAATGATTGTTTTGATTCAGGACAGCACCTTGAGAGCATTGCTTAATTAAGGATCAGACTGAGTAGAATGGCAGAAGCAATTAGATTTTTTGGTGAAGGCCCAGGCTGGACTGAGTGGAACAGAATGCAGCAAAGCAGCACCAAAACAATCTCAGGTAGCGCGCGTGTGTGTGTGTGTGTGTGTGTGTGTGTGTGTGTGTGTGTATGTGTGTGTGTGTGTGTGTGTGTGTGTGTGTGTGTGTTTGTGCGTGTGTGTATACGTGTGTGTGTGTGTGTGTGTGTGTGTGTGTGTGTGTGTGTGTGTGTGTGTGTGTGTGTGTGTGTGTGTAATGCCCCAGCTAGAGGGCCTGTCTAGTTAAGTGACTCACTTAGATTCAAACCTTGTACCTTATGTAATGGAAACAAGAGCCTTAATGTTCCACATTAACTACTAGGCTACCTTTAACTACTACTTCTTTTTACATTTTTTGTAAATCACTGAGTTTAATGTTAGTACTCTAACTGTGAATATATATATATTTTTATTTTGCTTGTCTTTGCAGGCATATAGGTGTGAAATGCAGTAATTGTTAGCTACAATGGTATGCCTAGTACTTACTGCAAATGAATAGGGCTATGAGCTATGAAACTGCTTCTTCCTGTAATACATGGTTTGATTCCCTCAGCCTTCCGTTGTCTTCTTTGTGACTCTGCCAATTTAGTTCACCAAACAGTACTCCTGGGCTGCTCATGAAAAGGGATACTTGGATCCAGAAGGCTGTTTCAGGCTGTTAATAAATGCATTACACATTTGTCTTTTGAACTTCTGCACCCTTCATATAGATGCTAATTAGTATGAATCCCAGCAAGTCTCTTGTAGATCAACACCTTGTCAGGTGTATTTTCACTAAATGTGAGTTTCAAGGATTCAGACATTTACAGTTTCTCACAAGAAATCTATTTTCAATGAGAGAGTGTTTTGTTTATAAAATTGTTGTCAAAGCTGATCTCAATGAAGAGTTAATTTTTGATGAAGTAGAAACTACAGACTTGTGTGCTCTTTCTGTACTGTATGACATAGCTTCAGATAAATTCAGAGTCTTAGGAAGCCAGGCAGTAAGAAAGTTGACTACATTTTCTCCTTCTATTTTTTCAGGCAATCCAAAAATACAAATGTTATTTCTCCTGGATCTGTTCTCCAAGTCATCAATTTTATTTAGTAATAAGGAATTCTGTCACAATAGAAATTCAGTGTTGTTTTCATCTTTGGATACTCTGCCTTCTATGTTATTAAGGGCATCTTCCATTCCAGATATCTGAGTTTTGTGTTGTTTTAAAATCTCAAGTATCTGTTCTGTTTGGTACATTTTTCTTTAAAGTTGCCAAGTTTTTTTATCCATTTTGTCCATTTTTAAAGAAAGTTCTTGTATGTTAGAACGAACAGATTGGAGTTCATTTTTAAAGGCAAGTCCCGAGAGACTGTCTTTGAATAACTCATTTCACAGCTACTGGTACAGGCTTTTGAAATGAATAATTTAAAAGGAAAAAAAATCAAATATTTAGAAATGTTTTAGATAACAACTGATTTTGTTTCAAAATTGGTTTAGAATATTATTAAAATAAAATTTCCTGTCAGAAATAGAAATAAAGTAGCAGAGTAAGAAAACTGTGCTGCTAGCCTGTCAGCATCCTGGCCAAACTGGATGACAAACTAATAAGATTTGATAATGACTATTCCAATGATGTGATGACCAAAATGAAAAGCTTTTTTTCCCCTCTTATAAAAGAACTTAAGAAACTACAGTTTAAGGTGTATTTGCTCTTTCCTCCAAGGCTCAAAATATTCATTCTGGATGAAATTAGACACTTTAAATACCCAGACTCTCCGCTGTCACTTTTAAAAATAAAAAAAATTCTAGACAAAACAAAAGATATGGACTAGAACAATAATACATTAAAATGACAAGCAGAAGTAAATACCTGGAAATCCAATGAGAAGAAAAAGAAAATTAAGGACAATTGACTCTTAGCTTTAGTATAACATTGATGTTAACTGTTTTAATAACAAAATTATTTTTCCATGACAAAGTTTACCAATTCAGTTACTGGAGATATATTTAAAAGGAAGGAGACAAGGATTCACATCTCTATAATGTAAATAAATGTCACTTTTTCTTTTCTTATATATATTGCTAAGTTAATATTCTATATTTTATTTTCCATATTAAATATATACCTTAGCTTAATAAGTATTAAGAAATGAACTCTTTAACTAATAAGCTTTCTTTATATATACATATATATATATATATATATATATATATATATATATATATGTGTGTGTGTCCTGGTTTCCTTTCTTCATGTATGTGTCACATAAATCTTAAAGTGATAGCTCATGATAACATAACATAATTGCTCATAGTATAATAAATAAGTGTGTTGTGAATGTACTGACTGTTTACGGTGTTTTTAACTTTTAACTCTTAATTCATGTCATGGTTGATTGGAATATGTGAGGTGCTGTATGTATGACATTTGGCTATGCTTTCTCTAAAAGATATCAGACTGTTATGCTGTTTATCAGTGATTCTTTACTAATTATAGTGATAAAACAGTGGGTCTAAGTAGCCTGTATGAAGCTATTTTCTTTTTATCCTATTTTTTCTTTCTTTTTTATTTTTAAATAACCTTATCTGTGATGTTTGGTGGCAGTTTATTTATTGGGGAGGGGTTAGAAGAGTAGCAATACAGTAGTGAAGACAAGTTTTGTGTTTTAACACTGGGGTTTCACTTTGAAACCTGTTAGTTGTTCTTTTGTTCTCCCCTCCCCTGCTAGGATAGATATATAAAAAAGAGAAAAGAAATAGAGAGAGAGTGTACCAAATAGTTATAACAAAAAATAAAATGATGACAAGTGTTACAGCATAGGTTCTTAAATAGCAGGGAGCAGGTCGGTTTTAACCACTTATACAGCCTTTTCTCTCAGTGTAACATGAATAAAAGTTGCTTACTGACAGTGGTATTTCCTTCTCACTGAGCAGGCTCTAATAGAATGTTTCTTTCCTGCCGTTTTCTTTCAGGAGACAATTTGTACAGAGTTCTTTGTGTGTGTGTTTGTGTGTGTGTGTGTGTGTGTGTGTGTGTGTGTGTGTGTGTGTGTGTGTGTCTGTAAGAAATACTGGATAAAATGTTGTTTTATGCTTGATTTTAACACACAAATTAAGTTCAAAATAGTAAGATGGCATTAACTCACACTCTACATTATATTTACCTCAGAATTACTATTTTAACACTTGTAAAGCCGGTATTTCTCTCTTTAAGTTATACTGTGGCACCATACACAATATAGAATTCATTTCTTCAATTCGACTTTTATCTTAAGATGTTATATTATTCAAATTATATTCTGGTCTATTAATTTAAAGAAGGGAGGATGATCTTGTTTATGTTTGTTGATGTCAGCCCCTTGCTTGGTTGACTTGTTCTGCATATGTGGGCAATAGATATGTATATGTTTATGACAACGGTTGTTGTGATGATCTGTGTTGGTTTCTGTGTGGATGTGCTTTTTGAGCAGGAAGTGAGGAGCTCAAATACATGGCCATATTAGAAGTACATGCTCTGAAAATTAATTGAAAGTCTACACATAGTAAAGGAGGGACTAATATGAAAGTAACAGCATGCCTCCCAAAAGCAAACCTATGATCTTTACTCCCAATAGAATTTCACCCATCAACAAAGCTGACATTGAAATATTCTCTCTTAACTCCACCAAAATTGAGTTAGTAACCCACAGTAAGCTACTAGGAGTAATTATTGATGAAAACCTCAAATTCAATCTTCATATTCAAAACAATATAAGCAAGACTCACAAAAAACTGGGGCTACTCTACACCCATAACAAATTCCTCTCCCTCCCTTCCAAACAAGCATTAGTACTATCTAACCTTCTGCCCTCACTAAGTTATGGTGCTTCTTTACTAACTAACCTGCAGTCTTCTCTGAAAGCAAAATTAGAAATATGTAATAATAAGATTGCTATATTTGCCACAAATAGTCGCCATTCTACTCATCACTGTAGTGCCCTAAAACAATTGTAATGGCTTGAACTCCCCACTACCTACTCCTCCAGCTCACAACCACTTATAAACTGACATATACGCCTCATGACTGCCCTGCACTCAGCTCCCTATTCTCCCTTTACAGTCCAACTTAGCCTCTACATTCTGAACACCAATGTCATCTCCAAATACACAAGCCCAAACTTCCTGCAGGTCAACTATTATACTCCTGGACAATTTCCAAAATATGGAATAACTTTCCAGCATCCATCCACTTACAACCAAGCCCTTCTAACTTCAAAAGTGCACTGCACAATCAATTCTTCTCCAAGTGAATATGTAACTGTTCAATTCCTACCTCAGCCATTCCTTAAACTTAATCTACTAATTAAACCCTATATCTGTCTATATTTAGCTTTTCCTAATAATTCCTTTCTTTTACATTCCTAGCAAACTTTTACCTAACTCCCCCTCTAGATATTCACTTACCTCCTTACTCCTTTTCCCACCCTTCTGTCCTCTTCTCCACTTTCCACTTTCCTTCTACTTGCTAAGCTTCCTTCTCTTTTATCTTCTGCTGTCCTTTAACTTTTACTCTTCCCCATCATACCCAATTTTTTGTTTTTCCTTTATGCATTTCCTTACTTCAATGTCATTATAAACTTATACCTATACATCTTTCTCACTTACCTTCATATTCTTCTATTGTTTGATCTAATTTACTCCCTCAAAGTATATACTTATTCTTTTGCATATAACTTTTTAAATCAGAATCCATTGTAATATGCTATGTACTATTTTCAAGTTATCTTTATGCCACTGTACAATCATTATATTTAACTTTTCTGTTTATACATTGTTTTACTCAGTCTTATTTCATTCTATATACTTTTATAAACGTTTATAATTCTATGTATTATTAACTTTTTTTTTTACATTGGAGCTTTTCTTCCTGGGCCTCCACCAACAATGGGCTAGCGTTGCCCAGTGGACTTTCCTGGTAAACAAATGTCAATAAATAAATAAATAAATAATAAATAATGTCTTCCACAAAGTCAGACAAAATTACACAGTCATTTTGATAAGCTGGGATCTTATGTGTCTCTTAAAGAGACTGCAGTGAGTATGTTGCCAACCATATGTTATCCCTCAGTACAAATATAGTTCTGGGAACATATTATTAGTTATTTTAGACATCACAGTTACTCCTTTACTATTTTATATCTCATAGTCTGTTCTAATGAATATGATATCCTATTTATAGAAGAGACACATTTTGAAAGATTATTGTATATATGCAAGTCCTCAAACAAAGATTTTTTTAAAGAAGTTTATTTTCTACTAAATATCATTTGCGTCTGCCATAATATCCAAGCATGTACAGTCTTGTAGTCAGAACTGAGTTTAAATAGTTAACTAGTTAGTCACATTGTCAGTAATATATAATAGCATATTAATAATATGGCATGATTGTTATAAACAATGTTATATGTATTGTCTTTTATCTGTGTTAATCTCTTTTTTCCCCTCAGAACAGAAATAAATGATTGGATTTATTATAATACTATAGAGATTCATAGGTTCATAGGTTCATACTAGGCTATCTGCCCTAGGGCATTTATAAGCCTAGCCAGAGTATGTTTGGCTTTCGCCACCCATTTTAAATTAATTTTGCTATGCCCTTTTTCGAGGTTAGTATACTGTGCCTCTGTCTAACAGTGACACAGAAGTGATACCCGGGGTAAACCTATGATCTCCCATCAACTCATCAAGATTCCTCTTGACCAGAGACAATGAGGGACTCTGCCTAACCTGGACTGGGATTTTATTCCAGAGTGAAGGGAGCCTCTGGGTTATGAATCTGTCCCTCCAGCATGTCCTATTTATTTCAGTGCTGAGGTTTAAGTCTCTCGAGCGTGTAGCTCGATGGGATTTGGATTTTTTGAGGTGCAGCATGTCCATGAATTCTGGGTTGGACATGGCTTTATACATCAGTCACAGGTCACCTCTGAGCAGGTGGTATGCCACTGAGTAGAGCTGGAGTTTCTTTAACCGGGCAGCATATGGCATCTGTTTGAGCCCTTTGATCCTCTTGGTGAGGTACTTTTGGGGTCTTTCCAGTTGCTGCAGGTGTTTGGTAAGGTACATCCCAAAAGGGGCATTGTACTCGATTATGGGCCTGATGAGGGATGAGTAAAGAGGCACGATGACCTCCCCTAATCTAGATGTGAATCCCTTCATGATTAGGTGGGCTATATAAAATGTTTTTCTAACCACTTTGGCCATGTGGTTGTCAAATGAGAGATTGCTATCAACTTGGGTCCCCAGGTCCCTAATTACTTCTTCTGTACTTAATGGATTACCACCTATGTGGTAATTTGTGGGCACTTTGTTTTTGCCAAAGGGGATGACTATACACCTTTTGGTGTTTAGCTTGAGGCCATGGCTCTGGCACCAGTTGTCTGTTTCTATGAGGCCCTTTTGGAGGATGCTTGTGTCGGCTGGAGAGTCGATTATGGCGCCCAGTTTGCAGTCATCTGCGAACTTGGTCAGCCACAGTCCTTCCGTGTTGGCCTGTACCTCCGAGAAATATATACCAAACAAGAGAGGTCCCAGGACTGAGCCTTGTGGGACGCCACTTGTAACTGGTTTGGAGTCTGACATGGCTCCAGCAATTCTAACCATGTGGGTTCTGTCCTTGAGCCAGTTTGCAACCCATCTAGTGACATAGCTGTTTATATTTAAGCTGGTGAGCTTATCTATAATGCCCGACTGGGGTATTGTATCAAAGGCTTTTGCGAGGTCCAGATAGGCTGTGTGGACCACCTTCCCTTCGTCAATGGCCTTGGTGACTGTTTCAAAGAAGTCAACCAGGTTTAACAGGCAGGATCTGCCCTTAAAGCTGAACTGGGTAGGATCCAGTGTCTGTAGGTCCCCAATATCTTTATTTATGAGGTCAATGATGATCCTTTCCATAGCTTTGCAGACCAAGCTAGTCAGGCTTATGGGGCGATAGTTTCCAGGGTCCGTTGAGGCACCACCTTTGTGGAGAGGGACCACTGTTGCTGTACGCCACTCTTTGGGTACATATCCTGTAGTAAGGCTGTGATTGAACAGTAGTTTTATGTTTGGGTTTAGCTCTTCTTGGAGTTCATGTAGGACGCAGCCTGGAACACCGTCTAGTCCCATTGATGCTGTGTTTTTTGCTTTGGAGAGGGCGGCTCCCACCTGAGCATCTGAGATGTCAGGGGGGCAGCACTCTGCTGGGATAGATATTTGCCCTTTTGGTGGGGAGGGGTGGGAGAAGTTTGCGCTGAACCTGTCAGCTAGGATGTTGGCAATGTCTGTGGGTTTGGTGTATTTTTTGTCATTTTGGACTAATTCTAAAGAAAGCCTTGTGATTATCCTTAGTGTCCTGTGCAATTTTTCTCTCAAAGCTGGCCTTTGACGATTTTATGAGTGCCCTTAGTTTTTTGCTAATACTGATCAGAGATGCCTTCCTTTGTTGGGATTTTGCTCTATCATGTAGTAGCTTCCTCCTTCTATTGTATAGTTTGTTTATGGCTGGGGTCCACTAGACAGGTCGTCTGCCTTTGGAGGATTGGGTCTTGGTTTTATTTGGGGTTACATGATCTATGCATTCCTGAAGGTGTTCATAGAATGCATTTATAAAGGATTCTGCGGTCTGGGCCGTATTTTCCATAGGCCCGGGGGCTTTGAAGGATTCCACTTCGGTTTTGAGGAGTGTGAAATTTGCTTTAGAGAAGTTTTTCACTGTGGTTTTCTGGGCAGGGGGTGGGGTCGGGATGTGAATATCCAGTGAGATCAGTTTATGGTCTGATATTACCAGTGAGGGATACACTTCTGGTCTGGAGCATAGAGTCCCCATGTTGGTGATGATCAGGTCCAGTATGTTTTCCCCTCTTGTTTGAGTGGTAACAAGTTGTTCCATAGCATTTGAGTTTATGAATTCTAGGAACCTTTGGGCAAGGGTGTTGGAGCTAGAGTAATGCTCCCAGTCTATGTTTGGGTAGTTGAAGTCGCCCAATATAATGGTGTTCGGAGAGACCTTCATATTTTCCAGTGTTCTCAGGAAGGCCGAGTGGGGTTCCTGGGTTTGGGAGGGTGGTCTGTAGCAGGCTATAAACTGGAAGGCAGTTTTACCCACTGTTAGTTGCACATGGATAGTTTCTGATGCTTCGTGCTTTGCCACCAACCTGGAGGTGTGGGTATCTTTGATGAATATCGATACTCCCCCTCCTTTTGTGGTTCGGTCCAAGTTTTGGGGCCGAAAAGCATGGTATGAGGTATAACCAGGTAGTGCTGGGGTGCTCTCAGGAGTCCTGAACCAGGTTGTTGTTACTGCACAGATATCGATGTTCTCCATGCTAAGGAGAGTTTCGAGTGCGTGCATCTTGAGGTTTAGACTTCTGGCGTTGAGTAGCATTACTCTTAGTTTCTTATCCCTTGTGATACCTATGGAGGTGGGTTTGTCTTTTGAGCCTTGCCTAAAAAAGGCACTATGGGGGTAGCAAGAGCCTTTGCCAATATCCGAAAGCCCAGGGGTGACAGGTGCATAAATAGAATAGAACCAAATGACTACAAGATCTGCTATACTTCACAGTTTATAAGTTTTATAGCAAGCAAATGAGTGTTTATAATCTGAATATTATGCATATACTAACTTATTGTTTGTTAAATAAGTTAGACCTTTCATATATCATAACTTTAGAAGTAGTAGAGTGACACTAGATACTTATTTGTGGGCAGGTGATAGTGTTTGAATAGGACTGCTATTCACACCAGGAGTTTTAAACTCCACTGGGGGGAGAGACAGGAAAGAACACTGCATGTATCATAGTTTACAAATTAACCCTTTTTCTGGTCTATACTATTCTTGATAGAAAGGTTACAGTTAATAATCTCAATTATCTTATACTTGCATCTATAAGTAAGCAGTTCACCAGATATAATAATAGTTTTTTAGTACCATATTATTTCAAATGTATAATGGTATTATATGTAATATTTATTTTTTCCTATTTTAGTAGTATGACCAACTTGAAATGTATATATATTAACAACAATGGATTAAATAATAGTTGTAAAAGGGGTAGCTTATACAATTTTTTAAAATATTTCATTCTCGAGTTATCTTTTTACAGGAAGCACATTTAATAAAAGAAGATTTGGACAGACTTAATACTAAACACTATTCCATATTGAATAGCTCTCATTATAAACAAAAGAGAAGAGGGATGGCTATTTTATGGTAAAATTATTTTCCTCTATCTAAAATCCTGAATACATTTAGTGATAAAACAGGCATGCTTTGTTCAATGACTTTACAGATTTAAAGGAAACTATACACGTTCATTAACGTCTACTGGATACCTGGATTGGGAATATAAACAAGTAATCAACAGTTGGTGGAAATAATATGAATATCAAAGGGAAACATTATTTTTGCAGGTGACTTTAATTGTATTTTACCTGACAAGGACCAACACTAGCTGTAAAAGGAAAAAACCCGCCTCAGTCAAGGCTTTGATGGAGTTCCTGACCTATATAATATGAGAGATATAAATTAGTTTTCAGTATCAGACTCACGCTTCTTTACACATTTCTCACCCAGGCATGGGACACAGTCACAAACAGATAGAGTATATGTTTCAAAAGAGATCACTAGTAGAACAGATAATGTTAAAGTAGTCTCTAGCCCACGGTTGGATCATAATACGATAACATTTGAAGTTATATTGAAATCTACTAATAACATCCAAATTAAAAGGATTTCTGCATATATGACCAATATGAAAGACTTTCTTTAATAAAAAAAAATCAAACTTTTATTGAAATTAATCATACAGGTAACACCTCAGAGATTTTTGTATGGGACTCTTTAAAAGCTTACATTTTTGGCAAAATTAGAAGTTGGTATGCACAAAAAAAAGAAACAATAGGACAAAGAATTGAAAGATTTACAAGAGAAAATTGATAAGTTAAAATTAGATAAATTAGGCAATAATAACTTAGAAGAAATAAATAGCTTAAACAGTAAGTATTTAGAAATTTTACAACATAAAACTGTGATACATTTAGAAAAAAATTTAAATAAATAATTATTCAATAAATCCTAAATCCATGCATACATTGGCTACTAGAACAAAAATTGATTGTTAAATCT
This sequence comes from Protopterus annectens, assembly GCF_019279795.1. Classification (NCBI taxonomy): domain Eukaryota; kingdom Metazoa; phylum Chordata; order Ceratodontiformes; family Protopteridae; genus Protopterus; species Protopterus annectens. Next base: position 941,165,869 of record NC_056731.1, on the reverse strand, counting down.
AGCCATATCAAAGAATTATACTTCTCTAGTACTAAATATAAGGTTACTGAAATAGAAGATATTCTCGATATTTTCAGTTCTCATTTTAATAAGATTAATCAACACAAACCAACAATGGATACACAAGATCTAATTAAAACATTTATAAAAAATATGATGAAAATAGACTGTCAGAGGATCAAATAACTGACAAGCCTATATAAATGTCTAAACTCTAAATTCAAATTAATAAATTAAAATTCTGTAAGGCACTTGAAAATGACAGTATAATACCTGAACTATACAAAATCATGACTATAAATGCTTTTGAGTGTTTTACTAGAAGCATTTTCAATAGTTATGTGATGCTCACCACTGCTCACCAATATGTGATGCCACCACTGCAACCAACATGTGACGTCCCCATGCTGGGCCAGTAATCAAGGACACTGGAGAGGGACATTCACTTGGAATACAAATGGATACACTCAGTATTTCCAGATGTAGACCTCTCTGCATCAAGCATAATTTCCCTTATGAGCTTACAGGGCACACACTCAGCCCAGGGTCTGGGTGTCTCTATCTGTCTCCTGCCAGTTCCCCAGTAAAACTCCCTACTGGTACAAATGCAGAGTTAAGTGCTCAGCTGAGTGCCCAAGCCAAGTCTTCCACCACTTTCTCTGTGAAACCAGTGCTTCATGTCCCTGCTCCAAGTAGCTGATATACACACACTTTCAGATTTGATTTGCTTACACCCACACATACATACACACACACACACACACACACACACACACACACACACACACACACACACACGACGCACGCACGCACACACACACACACACACACACACACACACACACACACACACACACACACACACCTGGGAAAGGCTGGCACAAGTTTACTAGCTAAGGAGTTAAGGTGTTCACCTTACAGACACAAGGTGCAAGGTTTGATTCTCACTTGGGGTAATTGGCTAGGCTTAAAATGGCCCACAAGGGCAGTTAGCCTAGTACTAAACTATGAACTGTGAACTATGTCCCTTCTGCCCAGACTATAAGGTAGTTTTCACTGCCACCAAGCACTACAAAGCCAGCTACCTAAGGCTTTTGCAAGGGCACCCAATTATACTGAGTGAAATTATTATTAATACAAATGGTAATGTTGACCAAACAGGCAGGCTTTCAGGAGTGGCCAGAGTTCTCACCAAATAAATATATGCAAATAGTCTCAAAGCTTAAATATTCTCTAAAAGGACCAGCCACAATGAAACTTTTAAATATATTTAATAATAAATAATAATAAAAGAATATGAAAATACTAAATATCTATTTACAGTAAATACCAGAGTTTCAGTCACAGGGAATATTAAAAATAACACCAATGGAAAATTTCACATAGTTATAGAAAAACAGTATTTCTAATCTCACTGTATTTTCCTGACTAATCTAAAGAAAATTACTGTTCCATAGTTAAGATACTTACTGAATAGGGCAAGGCACGATAATTTGTGGGTGAGTGATCCTTGTTGTCAGATCCAATGCAGAGTGCAGAATGCTAAGAGCAATTTCTTTCTAATATCTTAATATTATTTTAAAGTTGATTGCACAATGACATCATATCTGGTCATCTGACTCTGTTTCCCACACTCACCAAAACTAGAAGCTGACAGGATTTTAGCACCTACATGTTACCATACACACAGAACTTTGCTCAGATGTGGGGCAGTTGCTGGAAGTCATAAAACCATAAAACCATTTCACTCTTCCTACAGGAGCAGCAACCTATTCTGTGTCAAAGACATTGTGTCTTGGGCTTTCATCAAAACTGTGGGATAACATTTTTATGGCCTAACCCATAAAGTAATTTAATTTAAAATATATTTTAAAGTTTGTTGCAGCTGGATAGTGATTAATCTCTGCTCTGCCAGTATCCTCTGTTGAAACATATGCATTTAATTCATTTAAAATAATGCATGTACATTTCTTTGCTTTCCATCAGGAAGCACTGTTGATGCATTTTAACACAAGCAACTTTTCAAATACATTTTTAAACACAAGCATCTTTACAAATCAGTTTGATACACAAATGACATATAATTATTTACAAAATTTCAGCAAGCTGTGCTGGCATATATTATACATCTACTGCCCACTTCTCCTGTTATGGCTAGCAGTACCTCCTATTGTCAAACCTCTCCCCCTTTTAAAGACTCAAGCTAGTTTTTTCAAGTGCCCCTTGAGAAACACTGCTTGAGAGGAGTGAGCCTATCTGGGAATACATTGCCCAATTCTCTGCCTTGACAACCCATCTACACTGGCATTGCTAACCTCACTGTGGTGCTGCACTGTCATATCATATCCCTGCAACCCTCGGCTCCACCTTAGTAACTTGCCATTTTGCTAGCTGGCTTGATGTAGCCATGTTAAGGGATTTTGGTTTTTAACTAGAGCAAATTTCCTTCCATACAGACAGGGTTGAAGTTTCTGCAGTGCCCATACTATGGCTAACCATTCTTTTTCCACTGGCGCATAGCATTCCTCCCTAGGTTGGAGTATATGGTTGAGATATACCACTGGGTGCCCTTCTCCTTCTGAGGAAACCTGGCTGAGTACAGCCCCCACCCCATGATTCAAAGCATCTACCTGTACAACAAATTATTTGCTGTAATCTGGACTGGTTAATACAGAGGGTCCTCCCAAAGCTCCTTTAAGCTTTTGGAATGCCTGCTCACAGGCTGGGGTCCACACTACCTTATCTGGCCTGTTTGTCCTCATCAGATATGTGAGGGGAGCAGCTGTGAATTATAAATGGGAACACATTTTCTATAGTACCCTACTGTCCCCAATAATACCCTCACTTGTTTTTAGTAACAGGGGCAGGCCAAGCCTGAATGGCTTCCACTTTGGCAGGTTCTGGCCTGATCTTACCACTCCCCACTCTATGTCCCAGGTAAGAAACCTCTGCCATACCTATCAGACACTTACTGGGTTTAATGGCCAACCTTGCCCTTTGCAGTCTGCCCAGGACCTCCCTGACATGCTGAAGGTGCTCTTTCCAGGAATGGCTGTTGATAGCAATATTGCTCAGGTAAGCAAGGGCATAGTCTCCTGCTCCTGCTAGGATATGATCTACTAACCTCTGGAATGTCTCTGGGGCATTTTTCATCCTAAAGGCATTTTTGTGAACTCATATAATCTGAAAGGAGTCGTAAAAGCTGACCTCTCTCAAGCCATGGGAGTCAAAGGCACCTGCCAGTAGCCCATGGTCAGATCAATAGTGGTCAGATTCTTAGCCCCACCCAGCTGCTCTTAGGCTTTATCTATCCTAGGCATAGGGTAAGCATCTGACTCTGTGTGACTGTTTAGTTTCCTGTAGTCCACACAGAACTTGGCACTGCCATCTTTCTTTGGTACCAGCACCACTGGGGAGGCCCAGGGACTACTGGACTCCTGGATTACCCCCAGTTCCAACATTTCCTGTATCTCCTCCCTTAAAGTCTGTTTCCCTCTCTTAGGCACCATGTAAGGGGCCTGCTTGATAGGCGTTGGAGTCATGTATCCACATGGTGCTAGACCAGTTGGGTGCACCCAGGTTTCCCAGTGAACATGCCCCCCAAACTCCTGTAACACTGCTCGGATTTCTTGTACATGGGTAGGGGATAGCTACTGGAACATTGCTACCCCTTCCACAGAAGAGTCAGTCCGAGCCTTACTGAGGATAATCAGTCACCAGATCCCCTTCAGACTCCTCCTGTCATCCACTGCAAATACTCAGCACCAGAGCCTCCCTATCCTGGTAAGGTTTCATCATGTTAACATGGTATTATTTGTGCCCCTGACTCCTGCCTAGCAGTTCTACCATGTAGTTAACATTACTGATCTTCCTTACTACTTTGAAGGGTCCCTCCAAAGCTGCCTGCAGCTTATTGTGTCTGACAGGAAAGAAAACCATCACCTGCTGCCCCACCACATACTCTCTGGCTCAAGCATTGCTGTCATACTAGACATTTTTCTGCTGTTGGGCTCCTGCCAGGTTCTCCTGGGCCAAGCCCATGAGCTCCCAGAGCCTTGTCCTGAGGCTAAGGACTATACCTCTCAACCCGGAAACATCAAAAATCTGGACAAGGCCCATGAAAAATAGGTACAAATCTGTACGCTGATTAATGTAAAATTTGCATGCATAATTATGTAACACCCCACTCCAATGGAATTGTGAGATACCAACTTTCAAATGCAAACTGAAGACCAGACAGCCAAAATATGGCACCAGGGTCCCCCTGCAGCCATTCCAATGTAAAAGCAAAGTGATATGGCCCAGCAAGTTGTAATCAAGTCAAACAAACTTTAATTGTAAGCGCTTTCGTCAGAGCTAATGCTCTGACTTCTTCAGACAATCAAAACCAAGCCTAAAAACCTTTAAATACAAATCAAGTGAATACATTCAACTTGTAGCTGACGCTCTAGCCTACCCCATATCACTCTTGATTAACAGATCACTGTCAGAAATTAATGTTCCTACACTATGGAAAGTCTCACACATAATTCCCCCACACAAAGGAGGCCTTTCCACAGATCTAACCAATTTCCGCCCCATAGCTATTCTCTCACCACTCTCCAAAATACTAGAGAGATGCATTCATTCTCAAGTCTCAGATCACCTCCTTGCTAACAACCTCCTCTCCAACACACAACACGGTTTCTGACTTAGCCATAGCACCACCACCGCCTTACTCTCTTTCTCTAACACTATCCTACAAAATAAAAATGCAGGTTATCTCTCCTCAGCTACCTTCCTAGACCTCTCTAAAGCTTTCAACATGGTCCCACACAAACAACTCCTCTCTCTTCTCAATAACTTATCCTTCTCTCAACCAATCATCAACTAGTTTCAGAGTTACCTATCTGACCGCCAACAAGCAGTTGTTTGGCAGGACAACCTATCCCCCCAACTACCAGTCTCCATAGGAGTTCCCCAAGGGTCCATCCTGGGACCCCTACTCTTCTTTATTTTCACCAATAATCTAGCCTCAGCCACAACACATGGCACACTCGTACAATACGCAGATGACTCAACCATCATCTGCACAGCCACTCCCTCCCAGAATTGCAAAAAGTCACACAAGAAGCATTTTCTTCTATTGAAACTTGGTTATCCGATGCCCAACTAATACTCAACCCAAACAAAACAAAATTACTAATCTTCCAACCCACCAAACTTACCATAGACAGCTCTTACTTTAACATCACAGCAAAAGACAATACCACCATCCATCCTACAGAATACACCAAATTACTAGGAGAAGAAATAGATAATAAACTGAACTTTGACATTCACATTTCCATGACCATTAAAAAAGTGCACAAAAAATAGGAGCATTGTATAGAAATCAGCAACTACTTACCAAAGCAGCTAAAATTTCAGTAGCAAATTCTCATCTTATCTCTACCCTACTCTATGCCTCTCCAGTATTTACTAACCTTAGACAATGTGATCTAAATAAGCTCGAAACCTGCTACAACAAAATCGCCAAATTTGCCACAGGGGCTTCCTACCGTACTCACCACTGTCTCTCTCACTAGCAGAACTGGGCTGGCTAGAGCTCCCCTACCTCCTTCAATGGTACCAACTCACACTCGCCCACAAACTAATAAACCAACCACTAAAAGTCCCATCCCTCCAGAATCTACTCCAACCCTGCATAACCACAAGACCACTAAGATCCAGCCACAAAAACCTCCTACAGGTCACAAGAGCCATTAACTCTGCTGGAGAAGCTTTATTCTCCTGCACTATAGCCAAACTCTGGAACTCCCTCCCATCCTCAATTACCTCTGTAACTTCTTGCACCCACTTTAAATCCTTACTAAAATCACACTTCAAAACTTGCCAGATATGCCCTTGCAACCCCCCCTCTAATACCATCCACTCCCCCCACCCACTACCTCTCTCAGCCCCTATCAACAACCTACTCTTAGCAAGCTTGGCTACTAATGTTCCCAGCTACCTACCACATAACACTAACTTCTTGTAGCAACAACTGCTAATAGCTGTTATGTACCTCAAAAACAGTTTGTATCAATTGTTCACTGATGAATCCCAACTACATTTTAACCATGTTTAGTATGTCACCATATTTTAAAATTGTACTATGCTCTACAAGCTGTTTTACATGTTTTCTTCTTGTCATTGGACTAATGTCTATATTTAAATGCTATGTTTTTTTAACTGTATAATGCAAATAATACTTAATGTGGAGCTTTTCTCCCTGGGCCTCCGCTGAAAACAGACCTGTGTCCAGTCGAACTATCCCGGTTAACAAATGTAAATAAATAATAAATAATAAATAATTAATCAATTAGAGTTACTCTTATTTAAATAAATTGTAGTTGATTAATCAAAAATACAATGTGAAATACATCATTACAGATAATAAGAATATATTAAAAATATATGTATAAATATTTTAATATATTGCAGAATGTTAAAACATGTTAAAAATGTGTGTTAAAAATTATAAGTATGGATACCTAAAAATGTGTTATACAGTTCTAACTCATTTCATTATTTAGACTTAAGTTAGAGCGCAATTTTAAATGTATTGTTTGATCTTTTTTCCATTAGGCAATGAAACAAAATGCATGAACCAATAATGACAAAACTGCTGAATTCAGGAACCACACAAAGGAAACCAACAGCCTGTAAACTCCCAAAGGAAATCCAACAGCAAACTCAGCTGGAGTACACCCAAAGTAAGCAGCTATACAAGCAGATAAATCCAATAAGCGAAAAACTGAAAGCTGAAAACTGGAAAACTGGAAAAACTCTGGCAAAACTGCTTCATTTAAGCCTTAAAAATATAGCTTTTCGTCAGTCCACAGACTAACTTCTTCAGAAACAATGTATCCAAAAAAAGTTTCAACAGTACTCTTGGCTTTAAAAACTCTGAGTAATGACATCACTTCCTCAAATTGACTTAAAGGGATAACACACCCTCTTTCCATCACTATGATCATCACACTCAAGTATTCATACAATAATATAATTCCACTTAAAAATTAGATGAATGGAATTAAACATACAATAATAAAAGAATATATATATAAAACTAATATTATAATGAAGTCAAATATGAACATTATAATTATAAATGTACATATTCTAACTAAAAACCTGATGCAGCAAATACAAATTCCCAAACTGCATAAAATTCACTTGTGAATTGTGAATTTTATGCAGTTTGGGAATTTGTATTTGCTGCATCAGGTTTTTAGTTAGAATATGTATATTGTATGAATGCTTGAGTGTGATGATCATAGTGATGGAAAGAGGGTGTGCTATCCCTTTAAGTCAATTTGAGGAAGTGATGTCATTACTCAGAGTTTTTAAAGCCAAGAGTACTGTTGAAACTTTTTTTGGATACATCGTTTCTGAAGAAGTTAGTCTGTGGACTGACGAAAAGCTATATTTTTAAGGCTTAAATAAAGCAGTTTTGCCAGAGTTTTTCCAGTTTTCCAGTTGTCAGCTTTCAGTTTTTCGCTTATTGGATTTATCTGCTTGTATAGCTGCTTACTTTGGGTGTACTCCAGCTGAGTTTGCTGTTGGATTTCCTTTGGGAGTTCACAGGCCGTTGGTTTCCTTTGTGTGGTTCCTGAAGTTTGTTTCGTGTTTTTACTAAAACTGCTGAATTCAGAACATTTCCATCATAAAAGTCTACTTCCACACACAATATACATACATATGTATATATATATATATATATATATATATATATATATATATATATATATAATGACAGTAGTGTAAGCCATAGGCATCTTGCACAACTTCTCACACTTATTTTCAATTTCAGTTTTTTTTTTTTTGAGGTGGGAACAAAAGGCAAAAACCAGGGACACATTTTAAACATTGCTTGTATAATTTTGGATAGTTGCTAGAATAAAATGATGTGTTACCACCATGCATTTCACTTCCAAGTCTTGAACCCAGGACCCTATGCACTACAGTCAGAGCAACATACCACTATGCCAAGTCAGCGTTTCCCTGAAAGATAGGAAGACTGAAACTTAAATGGCTATCATTTACTGAATTCAGTTCTCACTTTTCACCATAGCTCTCAACCTCTTAGCACAAAAAACCTGGAAAAGCCAATAATGGGGGAATACAGAATTCAGTTCTCATTGTAGCTGTCAACGTCTTCATAGATTCATAGATTCATAAATTATTACTACGCTAGCTGCCCTCATGGACCATTTTTAAGCCTAGCCAATTACCCCCTGTGAGAATCAAATGCTGCACCTTTTGCTTCTAAGGTAAACACCTTAACCATTATGCCACCCTCCCACCTGGCAAAGCCAATAATGGGGGAATGCAGCCCCCAAATAGGGACAAATTCCAAGTACTCATGTTATAAACTTAGAAAATTGCTAGAATAAAAGGTTTTGTGTTGTCATTTATTTTCTGAAGAATATGAAGTCTGAAATTCAAATGCCTGTCATTATTTAGTGAATCCAATCATTCAGTGATTTACCAGAAAAATCCTGAACACCACAGATTTTAATGAGGAACCCTGAAAACCACAGATTTAATGAGGAAAAGAACAAAAATATGAGGCATAAATTCACAAGTGGTGGTGACTAGGGACTTTAGGCTCTTTTTACCCTGTACCAAAGGTACAGGGTTTGAGCCTGAGTACCTCTAGCCACCAGGTGTATTCAGCTGGGGGCATTTTCACACACACACACACGGCCATTAGTCTGGGGATGGTAGGAGTGATATTTAAGTGCTTAACCCCAGAGTGTTTCCACAGACAAGCCAGCAGGTCTGATGTAAAATTGGCACCTCTGTCGGTCAGTATTTCCCTCAAGAAACCTACCCTGCTGAAAATCTCTAAAAAAGCATTTGCCACCTTTTCTGCCTCAATAGAGGACAGAGCCACTGCCTTAGGGTATCTAGTAGCACAATCTACTACCACCAGGATATACTTCTTCCCTGTGGAGCTTGGGGTACTCAGAGGTCCCACAATATCCATAGCTACCCTCTGAAATGTCTCGTCAATCAAAGGCAAATTCATCAAAGGAGCTTTGATATTGTCTCCTGCCTTGCCTACTTTGTGGCACTGCTCACAGGTCCTGCAGTACCCTGTTAGATCCCTTGCAATCCCAGGCCAATAAAAGTTTTACATACTATGACACTTGATATGCTTTATGCCCATATGACCTGCAAAAGAAATGTCATGGGCTATGGCTAGATGTGCCAGATGGTAGGCTCTAGGTACTACCAACTGCTGTATTATCTTACCTTCTAGCACTCCCTCAGGGTGCCACTCTCTATACAGTAACCCTTTGTTCCAGTATACAGATTCCCCTTTTCCTTGAGGAAAAAGGTGCTTCCCTAGCTACCTTCCTCAAGCCTCTTTGTTTAAGGTCTGAGAGCTGAGCCTGTCTCAGGTCTACTTTTGTGACTCTTCCAAGCTCTCCTTCCACAGGAAGTCTGGTATCCTCTGACAGCAGTGTCTCACTGTCAGCCTGGTACTACCACTCACCTCTGCCCTTGCATTAACTCTGTCCAAGGGAACATCAGTATCTACCAGCAGCTGTGGCTCACCTTCAGGATCACTGCTGCAGGGTAGCTCCCTCCCTGAAATAGCCACTCTACCATCCCTGGCTTCAAGTGTGAGGTCTTTCTGGGTCTCCCCCAGGCTACCAGACCCAAATGTCTGTCTCCAAGCCTGACTGCATGTAACTACATGCACAAAAGGTACTGCATCATCAAAATCACTCCCTATCAGGACATCAGCAGGGATAGCCTCAAACACAGCTACTTGCTTGCCTAATTTTCCACCCTCCCAGTCAAGGTGAACCCTGGTTAAAGGCATTTGCAATGGGGTCCCTCCTAAAGCTCTGACTGGAGTTGACTGCCCAACCAAGTACTGCTCATTTTTAACCACTGCAGGCTTCACAATGGTTATGTCAGAGGCTGTGTCTCTCTTATCAGTGGCTATTTTCCTTACACTAAGAGAGGATATATCCTCGGGTGATAGTTTGGTACCTCTGTTGTCTCCAGAAAACTTACCACTGGCACATTGTTATTCCCACTTGCTGGCTCCCCCACCTTTTGTTCCCCATCTTGCCCCCATGGACATATATATGCTGTATGGCTCCACTGGTTACATTTAAAACATTTAATCCTTGATCCTGGCCATGGCCCTGGCTAAGCACTGTATGAGCAATGATAACATAGCTTCACGATTTTTATTTTGGAATCTTTAGTTTTAAATGAAAGCAAGGGACCCTGGACCTTACTGTTAGAAAAAAAATGAGCTTATATGGCAATTATGTTTGAATGCTATGTGTTGGCCAGGGCTAAATGAACAGGTGTCGATTGGTAGCATTTTAAACCTCAAAGCAATACAAAGGTAGAAGGAATTGCATACATTGTAGGTTTTGTAGTGTAGTGGTAATTACATCTGCCTAATATGCTGAAGGTCTTGGGTTTGATTCCCAGTTTTTACATATACTGAATTGTATTGAATTTTACACACTGAATTATATAAATATTTTATGGAAAGATTTATATATATATATGTGTGTGTGTGTGTGTGTGTGTGTGTGTGTGTGTGTGTGTGTGTGTATATGTTTGTATATATTTATATATTTATTTATGTATATGCATATATATGATTTTTTATGTGTGCTTATACGTTGTAGGGTGGAATATTTGTTAATAGTTTTTTAAGACTGAAACTGGAGGTGTGGTTTTGGAATGATCTCAAGGGGTGTTTTAGTATAAAAAAAACATTGGTTTGGTGAATTTTTATCTGATGAAGTTTCCATTAGGGAACAAAAGCACTTGTCTGTGTGAAAATACAATTTGAATTGTTCTGTTCCATCTTCTTTTTTTATCTTGAGTATTTTTGCAGAAGATTAAAATTATTTGTGTTATTTTGGATTGTGCTACTGCTTGCTTTAACCTGAGGGCTGTTCCATTTCTGAACAGGTGTTTTATTCTTCTGGTTTGTCTTCAGTGTCTGTAATTTTATATGAAAATAAGTGCTTAATTCAGCAATATAATGGCACACACTTTCATCTGCCTTGTGTCTATGCTCATGAAACCTTTTTTTCTGTAAGCTTCTGGTGTTAACTTAAAACATTCCAATAAACATTTTTAACTGTATCATAGTTTAAGCAATAGGTATCAGACAATTTAGAAACAGCAGTTACAGATTTACCATGGAGTAAGGGGTTCAGGAACCATACCCAGAGCCCTTGATCAACATTATACTGTTTATACACCCTGTCAAATATATAAATACAACTATCAAAATAATCACCCTCTGTAAATTGTGGAAGAAATTTACTGACCTTTATTGGTTCTGGGGTTCGGTTATTACCTTCCCCATTATCTCCATGACCAGGGCAAAAAGTCAACATCTCCTTCTCCTGTTGACACTGCTTCTCATTTCTTTCAGCCTTTAAACTCTGCAGGCATTCTACTGATTCTGTATCAACCTCCAATTGCTGCAGTCTCTCTGGTGATTCTAATTCCAAATGTTTGGCCTCCAGTTGAAACCTTTTTTTCTGTAAGCTTCTGGTGTTAACTTAAAACATTCCAATAAACATTTTTAACTGTATCATAGTTTAAGCAATAGGTATCAGACAATTTAGAAACAGCAGTTACAGATTTACCATGGAGTAAGGGGTTCAGGAACCATACCCAGAGCCCTTGATCAACATTATACTGTTTATACACCCTGTCAAATATATAAATACAACTATCAAAATAATCACCCTCTGTAAATTGTGGAAGAAATTTACTGACCTTTATTGGTTCTGGGGTTCGGTTATTACCTTCCCCATTATCTCCATGACCAGGGCAAAAAGTCAACATCTCCTTCTCCTGTTGACACTGCTTCTCATTTCTTTCAGCCTTTAAACTCTGCAGGCATTCTGCTGATTCTGTATCAACCTCCAATTGCTGCAGTCTCTCTGGTGATTCTAATTCCAAATGTTTGGCCTCCAGTTGAAACCTGTTTAACTCTAGATGGATTTTTAAGTCGTCTGAGGAAAAGTTGAACTGTCCTGTTTCTGAGAGCTGCTCATTCCCATCATCAGAGTTATGACTAAGGCTGAAATAATTTCCTCTTTAGTCAGATTGGCATACACCAATCCTTTGGCTTTGCACACCTTGGCCAACTGGTTCTTTGTCAGCTTGACCTAACCCTTTGCTGACATCTTTGCCTGCTCTCCCTGACTAACTAAACTCATAAAAATAAATAAATAAATTAATAAAACAGTTGTAATATGAAACCCTGTTCACTGTGTGGCTACTGAGAGAATGCACACCTTTAGTGTCAAATGCTTACAGGCTGCAGAAGTTCAATATCCCACCACTGCCACCAATATGTGATGCCACCACTGCCACCAATATGTGACGTCCCCAGTCTGGGCCAGTAATCAAGGAGCCTGAATCCTCACTACTGACACTGGAGAGGGATGTTCACTTGGAATACAAATAGATACACTCAGTATTTCCAGATGCAGACCTCTCTGCATTAAGCACAATTTCCCTTAAAAGCGCACAGGGTATACAGTCAGTCTAGGGTGTGGGTGTCTCTATCTGTCTCACTCCAGGTCCCTAATAAGATCATCCACTGGTATAGATGCAGAGTTAAGTCCTCAGCTGAGTGCCCAAGCCAAGTCCTCCACCACTCTCTTTGTGAAGCCAGTGCTTCATGTCCCAGTCACAAGTAGCTGACACACACACTTTGAGATTTAATTTGCACACACTCACACACACATACACACACACACCTGGAAAAGACTGGCATAGGTTTTCTATCTATGCCCCCTTCTGCGCAGTCTATAAGGTAGTTATTACTGCCACCAAGCACTACAAAGCCAGCTAACTAAGGCTCTTGCAAGGGTATGCAATTATACTAGACATCACAGCTGGTCTTATGACTCTGTTTCCCACACACACAAACACTAGAAGCTGACAGGATTTTAGCACCTACATGTTACCATACACACAGATAGAGCTTTGCTCAGATGTGGAACAGCTACTGGAAGTCATAAAACCATAAAACCATTTCACTCTTCCTACAGGTGCTGCAACCTCTTCTCTGTCACAGACATTGAGTCTCTGGCTCCCTTCAAAACTGTAGGATAACATCTTTATGACCTAACCCATAAAGTAGTTTCATTTCAGATATATTTTAAAGTTTGCTGCAGCTGGATTGTGATTAATATCTACTCTGCCAGTATCCCCTTTTGAAACATATACATTTAATTCAGTTATAATAATGCATGTACACTTCTTTGCTTTCCAACAGGAAGCACTGCTGATACATTTTAACACAAGCAAATTTTCAAATACATTTTTAAACACAAGCATCTGTACAAATCAATCTGATACACAAATGACATATAATTCTTTACAAATTTCCAGCTAGCTGTGCTGGCATATGTTATACATTCACTGCCCAATTCTCCTAGCATGGCTGGCAGTACCTTCTATCGTCACAAGTTAAAGAACTTATGAAGGTACCACCATCCTGGAAATACACTCTAATATCCCCAATTTTAAACCTGATGAGGACTCAAAATAAGGTTCTTGATATAGATCAATTTCATTATTAAATATAGATTATAAAATATTCATGGCAAGCTATGCCTCTAGAATAAAACAATGTCATCCAATGTTAATAAACAATGATCAGTCTTGGTTTATAATGAACAGGAACACTTATGATAATATCAAGAGAATACTGTCAATAATTGATTATACTAATAATTCAAAAAGAGAACTAACTTTGGTTAGTCTGGATATCAGCAGTGCATTTGATTCAGTTAATTTGGAGTACTTACTATTAGTACTGGAGGAATGTAATTTTTCAAACAATTTCTTACAATTAATCAAACTTCTGTATGAAAACTCCTTTGCATAAGATAGGCTCATATACTTCCCAATCAATCATGATTACTAAAGGTACTAAGCAGGGTTGTCCCTTGTCCCCATTGCTTTTTGCTTTAGTTATGGAACCTTTTGCAAATTATATAAGATCAAATAAAAACATCTAAGGCATACTAATAATGAGGGTCTATATTAGAATGCTTAAGCCTCACTTACGCGAATCCTAAAAGGCCGACACATACACAGCAAACCCCAAGAACACCAAACATCCTTAAGCGCAAAATTCAAAATATCGAATTGCCATAGTTGGCCAACTCCACCACCCGCTATGTACTGCCTATCCAAACAAAATAAATATGAATGTATTACTATATATGCACTTACCTTAATCCGTACCCTAACCCTAAGGTCAGTAACTATTGCACATTTATGTTAGGGAGTTATACTGGATAAGTGAATCTCCTACTGACGATTTAGCTCACTAAACATGGTGTGGACAACTATGGCAATTCAGTATTTTGAATTTCGCGCTTAAGGACGTTTGGTGCTCATGTGGTTCGCTGTTTATGTGTTGGCCTTTCGGGATTCGCGTAAGTGAGGTTTCGTCATTCTAATATAGACCCTAATAATGATTTAATCCCCAAAATACAATTATTTGCAAATGACATCCTGTTAATTTTGACTGATTGCAATTCTTCTCTTATTGCATTATTCCAAGCAAAATAAATATTCCAGAAGAAATCAGGACTCAGTTTTAATGAGAGCAAGACTAAAATACTACCTGTTAATTATAATTTTAGTAAAATAGATAAGAAATTACATAAATATATTGTGAAAGATGGTAAAATCACTTACTTATGGATAATCTTGCCTGATAATATTAAAGATATAACAACCCTTAATTACAATAATAATTTAAATTCCATAAAACAAACTGTTAATAAATGGAATATTTGGAATATTTTTTTCACCATGGAAGAGAGACTCTCCTTAATCAAAATGATTATCCATCCTAAAATTCTGTACATAATACAGTCTTTATCCATGACCATGAAATAACCCAAAAACCAGTGACACCAACACCGATAAATAAAAAAAACACTGGTGCCTCGGAAAGACAAGCCAAGAAATAACGTAAAATAATGTATTCAATGTTTTCGTCCGATAGACTTCTTCAGAATAAAATTATATACAAGCCAGTGAGTATTTATACTAAAACGTTAGTAACCAATTAAATGCAATTATCTAATTAAACTAATTAAATTAATTCAATACTACTATATAAAAACTGTACAAAAAGTTTAAAAAACACACTAAGACAAATATAAACTTCATTTTCACATATAATTATACTTTAAATTTTTTGTTGACCAAAAAACATTTAATATTTATCATTTCATTCATGCCTGGCGACACATCTGCTCCCAGCATTAATTGCCACAAAGTTTCTTTCCTTTCTACCTTATTTTTCATACTACCCCCCCTCAGATCACCTTTAACATGTTCCAAAATAGAAAACATAATTTTTTTGTTGTTGTCATTGTTAAATGTACATTTCATAGTGTGCCTGTAAAGGGCATTGTTAGCATCTTTAGTCTTCATAGCATAACAATGATCTTTTATACGTTTACTAAGGCTCCTTGTAGTCATCCCTATATAATATGCAGAACAACCTGAGCATAGAGCAACATACACAACATTATTAGTTTTACAATTATATCTTCCATCTATACTTACAATTGTATCATAATGCTCTAAGTTAATATAAGGTCCCTCCAAAATGTACCTGCAGGCACTACAATTGTAACATTTAAACATCCCTCTAGTTTTACTAGTTGCTGGAGGTGAAATGAGAGTATCATCACACTGAAGCATGTTTTTAATAGTTTGATTCTTCTTGTAAACAAACTTGGGTGCTTCTCCCAAAACAGTACTCAATTCATTATTGCCCTTAATACTTTTCCAATTATTCTGTATAACATATTTAATATTTTCACTATCTACAGACGTCTCAATGGCACACCTAGGTACCATCTCACTGGATTCCCACCCCTGATGTTTTTTATTTATCAATAATCCTTTGATTAGAATAGGAGGAAAATAATTTTCTCTTCTTTCCATTATGTCTGATGGTAACTTATCTAACAATTTTGTGGGATATCCTCTAGTAACAAATAGTTGAGTAATAACCTGTATCTCTTTGATAAAGTCAATATCCTTGCTAACCATCCTAGAGGCTCTAATATATTGACCCTTAGGAATGTTTGATTTTATAAAATTAGGATGATTACTTTTGAAATGTAAGTAATTATTAACATATGTTTCCTTTCTATAAACTCGACTAGAAAACTTCTTTTCCATGATGTTCCAAACAAGATCTACATCCAAAAAACTTACTCTCTTTCCCTTATTACCGATGGTGAAATTGAGAAAGGTGCTACTACTATTTATCTCTTCCAAAAAATTGTTGTTAGCCATAACGTCTTCACCTTTCACAATGAAAAAAAGATTGTCAATGAACCTGCAATAAAATAATATATTGGGAAAAACCTTAAGGGTAGGTAGAATATCTTTTTCCCACCATCCCATTACCAATCCGGCAAAAGCTGGTGCTACAGTAGCTCCCATTGTGACTCCCTTCAGTTGTTTGTAGTATTTCTTGTTAAAAATGAAATAATTATTTTCCAATAATAACTCTAATAGATTTGCATATAATTTAATACTGGCCTCACTCCATGTGGTATACTAGTTTAAAAAGTTAACAAAAAACTCCACTCCTATTATTTGTGGTATAGAAGTATATAATGAAGCCACATTGAGTGTTAAATAGTAAATTTAATATTAGCTGAAATGCTTTGCATAAGATAGGCTCATATACTTCCCATTCAATCATGATTACTAAAGGTACTAAGCAGGGTTGTCCCTTGTCCCCATTGCTTGTTTGCTTTAGTTATGGAACCTTTTGCAAATTATATAAGATCAAATAAAAACATCAAAGGCATACTAATAATGAGGGTCTATATTAGAATGCTGAAGCCTCACTTACGCGAATCCTGAAAGGCTGACACATACACAGCAAACCACAAGAACACCAAACGTTCTTAAGCGCAAAATTCAAAATATCGAATTGCCATAGTTGGCCAACTCCACCACCCGCTATGTACTGCCTACCCAAACAAAATAAATATGAATGTATTACTATATATCCACTTACCTTAATCCGCACCCTAACCCTAAGGTCAGTAACTATTGCACATTTATGTTAGGGAGCTATACTGGATAAGGGAATCTCCTACTGATGTTTTAGCTCACTAAACATGGTGTGGAAAACTATGGCAATTCGGCATTTTGAATTTCGCGCTTAAGGACGTTTGGTGCTCATGTGGTTCGCTGTTTATGTGTCGGCCTTTTGGGATTCGCGTAAGTGAGGTTTCGTCATTCTAATATAGACCCTAATAATGATTTAATCCCCAAAATACAATTATTTGCAAATGACATCCTGTTAATTTTGACTGATTGCAATTCTTCTCCTATTGCAGTATTCCAAGCAAAAGAAATATTCCAGAAGAAATCAGGATTCAGTTTTAATGAGAACAAGACTAAAATACTACCTGTTAATTATCATTTTAATAAAATAGATAAGAAATTACATAAATATATTGTGAAAGATGGTAAAATCACTTATTTATGGATAATCTTGTCTGATAATATTAAAGATATAACAACCCTTAATTACAATAATAACTTAAATTCCATAAAACAAATTGTTAATAAATGGAATATTTGGAATATTTTTTTCACCATGGAAGAGAGACTCTCCTTAATCAAAATGATTATCCATCCTAAAATTCTGTATATAATACAATCTTTATCCTTGACCACGAAATAACCCAAAAACCAGTGACAACAACACCAATAAATGAAAAAAACACTGGTACCTCAGAAAGACAAGCCAAGAAATAACGTAAAATAATTTATTCAATGTTTTTGTCCGATAGACTTCTTCAGAATAAAATTATATACAAGCCAGTGAGTATTTATACTAAAATGTTAGTAACCAATTAAATGCAATTATCTAATTAAACATTTAATTCAATTAATTCAATACTACTATATAAAAACTGTACAAAAAGTTAAAAAAACACACTAATACTAATATAAACTTCATTTTCACATGTAATTATACTTTCAGTTTTTTTGTTGACCAAAAAACATTTAATATTTATCATTTCATTCATGCCTGGTGACACATCTGCTCCCAGCTTTAATTGCCACAAAGTTTCTTTCCTTTCTACCTTATTTTTCATACTACCCCCCAGATCACCTTTAACATGTTCCAAAATAGAAAACATAATTTTTTTGTTGTTTGTCATTGTTAAATGTACATTTCATAGTGTGCCTGTAAAGGGCATTGTTAACATCTTTAGTCTTCATAGCATAACAATGCTCTTTTATATGTTTACTAAGGCTCCTTGTAGTCATCCCTATATAATATGCAGAACAACCTGAGCATAGAGCAACATACACAACATTATTAGTTTTACAATTATATCTTCCATCTATACTTATAACTTTATCATAATGCTCTAAGTTAATATAAGGTCCCTCCAAAATGTACCTGCAGGCACTACAATTGTAACATTTAAACATCCCTCTAGTTTTACTAGTTGCTGGAGGTGAAATGAGAGTATCATCACACTGAAGCATGTTTTTAATAGTTTGATTCTTTTTGTAAACAAACTTGGGTGCTTCTCCCAAAACAGTACTCAATTCATTATTGCCCTTAATACTTTTCCAATTATTCTGTATAACATATTTAATATTTTCACTATCTACAGACATCTCAATGGCACACCTAGGTACCATCTCACTGGATTCCCGCCTCTGATGTTTTTTTATTTATCAATAATCCTTTGATTAGAATAGGAGGAAAATCATTTTCTCTTCTTTCCATTATGTCTGATGGTAACTTATCTAACAATTTTGTGGGATATCCTCTATTAACAAATAGTTGAGTAATAACCTGTATCTCTTTGATAAAATCAATATCCTTGCTAACCATCCTAGAGGCTCTAATATATTGACCCTTAGGAATGTTTGATTTTATAAAATTAGAATGATTACTTTTGAAATGTAAGTAATTATTAACATATGTTTCCTTTCTATAAACTCGACTAGAAAACTTCTTTTCCATGATGTTCCAAACAAGATCTACATCCAAAAAACTTACTCTCTTTCCCTTATTACCGATGGTGAAATTGAGAAAGGTGCTACTACTATTTATCTCTTCCAAAAAATTGTTGTTAGCCATAACGTCTTCACCTTTCACAATGAAAAAAAGATCGTCAATGAACCTGCAATAAAATAATATATTGGGAAAAACCTTAAGGGTAGGTAGAATATCTTTTTCTCACCATCCCATTACCAATCCAGCAAAAGCTGGTGCTACAGTAGCTCCCATTGCGACTCCCTTCAGTTGTTTGTAGTATTTCTTGTTAAAAATGAAATAATTATTTTCCAATAATAACTCTAATAGACTTGCATATAATTTAATGCTGGCCTCACTCCATGTGGTATACTTGTTTAAAAAATTTACAACAAACTCCACTCCTATTATTTGTGGTATAGAAGTATATAATGAAGCCACATCGAGTGTTAACATAGTAAATTCAATATTAGCTGAAATGCTTGAGTCTATCATATTTAAATTATTGTCATAGAATTCTCTAATTTTATCTAAAAAACGACCAAGACTCTTTCACAAAAGAAGGCAACCTCTGTACAATTGGATTTAAAACAGAATCCAAAAACAAAGAAATAGCTTCAGTGGAACTACCTGCCACTGAAACTATTGGCCTAAAGGGCGGGTTCATTCTATTTTTATGAATTTTGGGTATACCAAATAGTATAGCAACTTTAGGTTCTTCAACCAAAAGAAAATTATATAACTCCATAGATATATCGCCATTCATCAAAAAGTCATACAAACAATATTGTATATATTTGTAACTTCTTTCAATAATATCAAAAGTTACTTCACAATATTCTCTATCATTGTTTAATAAACTTTCCATGGCCCTGTTATAATCTACAGTTTGCATTATAATCAACCCTCCACCTTTATCTGCCTTCATAAAACGTAAATCATATTCATTTCTTAAATCCGAAAGAATCTTTCTTTCTTCATTAATTACATTGAAATACTTTTGTTTAGGCTTACTTTTTAAGATGGACCTAACGCCCCTCTTACAAAAGTTATCAAATACTTTTAAAGTCGCATGTAAATTAGGATTGTACACTGAAGGTTTATGCAAATGATACTTTGGTCTAACATTAACATCTTTCATAATATAACTTAAATTCAACTTACGGATATACATTTTTAAATCCAGTAAAGTATTAGCCACAGTGGCATGCTTACTAGGTATAAAATTTAAACCTAGTTTTAGAACACGCTCTTGTACATCTGTTCAACAAATGTCCATTAGATTGTATAATTTAATCTCAGAACTCACAGAAAAATTCATATAATTGCTCAGTTCTTTTTCCGAAATCGGATCTTGCCTCTTTTCTGTCTCGACTGGGTCCTGTTTGGTCTCCCCCTGAAGTTTTTTGAAGAGCCTGCATCCATTTGTTCAAAAGAGCTGCCCAGTTTGTTGTTTTCTGTTTGAGCCCCAGACTCTCTCGATTGATCCTGTGTGACATTAGGATGCTGTTGTAAACCGCTGACTCCCTTGTTATCTTCTGTTAAAGAGCCCGTTGTCTTGGAATATGAAAAGTTCTTATAAAAAGATGAAGCACCCACTTTCCGATCTTTTTTGTCTGCATTAATAAAATAAGCAGTGCCAGCTTCGTAATCTTTCAAATCTCTTCAATTTTTCTTATTTTTCTTTCTATAACTGTCTTTTCATATTTTTCCACTGTGTCAAACACCTCTTGAAAATCCTCATCTGCATCTCGTTCATTTTTTAATTGCTTTTTGATATTACAATCAATCTCTTCCAACTGAGTTTTCAGCTCTGTTATAAAATCATTATTCCTAGCAATCAAAAGTTTGAGGAAGTCCAACCCAGCGACGTTGAAAAACATCACTAGTTTATCAAAAAATGGATCATCTCTACTCACTCCATTGGGGACTTTAAAAAATCTAAGCCCCTTCGGCACGATGTTGCATTGTATACAATGTTTGAAATATTTATTCTCCACTATCAATGCTCGATATTTTTTGAGCCCTTTTTCTAGCTCAAAAAATTGGTTGGTTATGCTGTTACTCAATATAATGTCTTCCCCATGTTTTAATGAGTTTGCAAAAGGATTACTAGTCCTGTTCAAGACAGAAGCCACATCTTTATAAATGCCTGCCATCAGTCTTTTTAATTTGTTGCTTTTTATTATTGTCACCAGTTAAATCTTTACTGGCTCACTTATTTGAGGCAGTACCTTCAAATCTTCCTCCTCTCTTAATAAGTCTTTTGGTCAACAACATTAATGAAGTTTGTAGCTCTCCCAGAACAGCTGCTACATCATCCAGAATGGAATCTTGACTGTCCAACTTAAATCAAGCAGCTCGGCTTCCGAAGCTTCTGCCATGGGTAAACCACTAGATAACCATGAAATAACCCAGAAACCAGTGACACCAACACCAATAAATAAAAAAAACACTGGTGCCTTGGAAAGACAAGCCAAGAAATAACATGAAATAATTTATTCAACATTTTTCGTCCGATAGACTTCTTCAGAATAAAATTATATACAAGCCAGTGAGTATTTATACTAAAACATTAGTAATCAATTAAATGTAATTATCTAATTAAACAATTAATTAAATTAATTCAATACTACTATATAAAAACTGTATAATTTTTTTTTTAAAAAACACACTAATACTAGTATAAACTTCATTTTCATATATAATTATACTTTCAATCTTTATCCTTCTTATTCCCAAAAAAATAGAGTATAATTATTTGTTTATGAGATTTTTATGGTTTCCTAATAAGCCTAGATTGGCTTTAAACCATCACATTAGAGATTTGACATCTGGTGATATTGGCCTTCCAGGTTTAGAATTATATTCTTTATCCTCAGTTGTTAAGACATTAATTTCTTTTTTTAAATAACAACTATAATGCCAAATGGAAAGATATCCAGGAAGGTATTTGGTGTAAATCCAACAATTTAACAAAATCATGTCATACTAAAATAGCCACTAATAAATTTCATTGGTTAGTAAAAGACTATATTATAGAAAGCAAAAACAAACCAGTTAATTCTTATTATATTAATACACTAATAACCGCCTTTAATTTTTTTTATTTTCAGGAACTCTGAATATAAAGCATGGATTTTCTTCGCATTCCAATTGCCTATGCTCAAAATAGTATTAATACATATAATTTGACAATGACTACATTTAAAGACAAAAAACTGTTATACTGATATCAGTTACTAGAGAATGGGTAGTTTCAAAATGTTAACCATATCATTAATATGTTTGAGTTAAGCAAAGATGTGTGGTTAGAAATTCAAAATTGTAGACAATTAGTTGAACATAAGATTAATCTAATGCAACCACTAGTTAGAAATTATGTTCCCATTCTTTCTTAGCTCTTTCTTAACTCATTATTCTAATGCACCAGAATATAATTGGAAAGGGATTCTATCTACACATATATAAGTTAGATAAGAAATCAACAGTATGTCACAGAGAAAGCTATTGGGATTATTTTAGACTTGTTAATAACAACTCCCCAAGTGAAGATGATATAAAACTAATAATTCAATCTTCAAAGCAAACTACTTCATCACTAAGGTGGAGGATACTCTCATGGAAGTTTTTACATAGAACTTTATCACATCACATATAGATGAATTGATGTATAATAAAGACATAAGATGCTGGAGATGTAAACTCAATGTTAAAAATGGTAAAGCTGACTGATAGTATATGTTTTATACATATGCATAAAACTTAAAACATATTGGGATAACATGAATTCTCTCTTACAGTCTGTTTCTAATGATACATTTATGCTGTCCAAATCTCTTATTTTATTTAATATATATATTTAGTATATTTATTTAATATACATATTCCCACTTGTGTCGCGAAAATAAAATACCCTCTTTTATGGAGTATCTTAACATTAGCAAGAAAAGTCATCACTAAGAACTGGAAGAATCAGGCTACTCCTACTATGAAGGAATTTGTACACTTGGCAACTGAAGTTTGTCATCTTGAACTTATCACGTTTAGAACATGTAGCATCACCTCTTCATATAATTTATGGCTGAAATTCAAAGAAATGCTGGCTAAATAGATTTTTAATAATTAACTAACAACTATTCCTATCACATTTCTTTTTCTGTTTTAAAAAGCTTTGTTTTATAGACGAGAACATTGTAAATAGCTATTTTAGTTATTTATTATTGTTGTTTTGGATATGTATATTAGTTTTATAATATTCTTAGTATCATATATTAATGTTTTGTTGTTAAAATATTCAATAAAAGCAACTGAGGAAATAAAGATGTCTGCCAGTGTTTTCTGTAACATGTAAAATAAAAGTTTTAAACAAAATCTAAATTACTGTGATAACTGTAAAATTAAAGTAGGAAACAGTATTTACACTGACAGGGTAGAACAGTGTTTATGGCAATTGGGTAGAGACAGACAAGTAATTGGATAGTGGTATGGCTGGCAGGGGTCTGATTCATTATCGTACATAGGGTCCCATTTGTCTACAATCTGGCTCAGTTGACTCTTGAGATGTATGCTGCAACAACATGGTATTACTAGCTATTCAGGTAGGTTAAACTTGTACTGAACTGAATGATGTCAGACAGGTTAACTAGTCTTGATGACTGAGAAGACATCAGAGAGCTGAAAAATTAGATCTAGGTGTCCTGCAAGCAGGTATGCCCATCCCCAACTCCCAGTGTTGGATGCAGTAATATTTTTAATTTTTGTGTGACTTGTGGGTTGAACAAAATCTGCTGCAGCATTCATATTGTCTTTAATTGTTTTATTTTATTCATTGCAATAAATAAATTAATTAATCCTTTACAGGACAGGATTGTGATGTAGTCTACATATGTTGCATTTTAGTAATGCATTTTGCAGTACCTTCTTTACAGCATCCAGCAACATTTGTCATGTTTTATAGTCTGCATTATTTGGAAAGATGAACAGAACCATCTGAGCTGCAACATCTATTATGTAGTTATTTTCACATATTACTGCAGTATAGTCTTCTGTACAATATCTGACTGTAAAAGATTTCAGCATTTAGTTAAAAATAATTACTCTGGCAGTTAGCACAGAGGACTAAAGATGTGACTTGTTAATGAGCTAATACTTAAGAAAAGGGTTCAGGGTTGAAACCTTTCCAACTTCTGTTACTTGCTGTGGGACCTTGAGCAAGTTATCAACAAGATAGGTGCTTTGGAGCAATTGGGAATTTGGGTTAGGCATCCTTAATGACCTCCAGGACTGCATGCCTAGTAACTATGAACTTGTTGTCATTGTCCGCCAGCTTTTATCTATGGCAAAGCTGATCTAGCTCAAGAAATGTTATGGCAATATCTCCAGTGCATTATTTTCTTAATGTAGCATAGACCAATTTTTCTTAAATTTTTTTGGACTAAGGAACTCTACTCAAAAATATTTTTTTGTGGAACCCCTTTGTAAATTTCCAACAAACTAAGAAAATATTTACATATAATGTGAATTGTAAAACTACATGTTTTAGGTTTCAAATTTATGCAGTCTTAATCAGAACAATGTGCCTGCATTGCATGATAAAAACTGCCAATATTTGGTGTGTGGTTTGTTAAACAGAACCTTAATGTAGCTGTTAAATTTAACCTATACCTATATTTTATTTTGATTGTAGTGATAGTGTAATCCAATCTGTTTGACTGATCTTTCCTCAGACATTACACTGAACAATCTGTAGACTAGATTATCTTTTAGTAAATGTTTTGGATAAAAAAATTATAGTGAGTATGGACCTTTAAGTGAGAAACATTTAGAAGGAAAATTGAGTAGGACCCTAACTGCTTTTCACATAAAGATCCATATTCAGTATTCATTTTTATCCAAAAATTTGCCAAGACGTAACCTAGTCAACAGATTTTTCATTGTAATATCTGAGGAAAGATCAGCCAAACAGACCTTCATTTTTAGCTAGATCATTCTTTACTTGTTCGTTGAGATGAAATGGATCCTGAACCATAAAAGAAAAATAAATCTCCTGGATACTGACTTGAGGGAACATAGTCTTCAAATTTAACTTGCATCTACAAATGATTGATACGTTTCCTTGCTGGTTAAAACTGTAATCTTCATTTCACTTTTTTGCCTCATTCATTCAGTCAGTCGAGGTGATTATCAAAGCAGTTCTTTGTTAATTGCATCCAAAGTTAAATCTCTTTCTTTTGGCCTTCTGTTTTATTATAACTATCAAACATTGTTTTGTGTGTCCCAAGAAGAGATAAGTTAAACTCATTCAAAAGTTTAAATATTTCTGCAAGGTAAAACAATTTCATGTTCTGATCTTGTCCTTGTAAAAAATGTACAATGTCAGTTTAAGTTTGACCCAAATATAATTATTTCTTCTCTCAGGCCAGAGTATTTTTTAACATATGTCCTCATGAAACCTTCAAACTTCACAATGTAATAACATTTTTATAAAAAGAGCCTATTTCATCACACATTATAAAATGTCAAGAATTTGAAGAGCATGTCTTTATAAACTGTGTTTGTTGCCTTAACAGTTATTTTTAATACTTCATTCAACTCAGCACTTACTTTTACTTGCTAACATTTCCCACTGTGTCATGTGTAAGCCTTCTATATTTGATGTTACTTCATTCATTTTTGAGACTAATCTTGTATATTTACCATCCATAATGATGGTATCATCTGTACTAACTGAAACATAGTCTGTGAATTTTAAATTGGCACTTAAGGGGTTATCAGACAATGATAAGATCATTTCAGTGCCAGCCATATGACACTTCAATTTCAAGTAGTTCAGAAACTATTTTTTAATTTAACTTTCAGCCCAGTCTATGTACCTAACATATATAAGTAGCAAAGCTTTATCAGCAATATCTATTGATTCATCAGACTAAAGAGAATACGTTTTTGACATGTTGATTTCATGTAAATTTGTCAAGGAATATCTTCACTCATCATAATAGTATAAATCAAAACAGCATCATTAGGAAGGGGTATTATTTTTATTTTCTTAGTAAATCTATCATCTAACTTTGTTTGGCATGCATTCACCATGTAAGGCATAATTAAGTCTTCCATCTATAGTGAAACTTGCTTTTGATTTTGCAGTGCTAAGTGATATCAAAAATAATGTTTTAACAGATAGGTCATTTCCTGTACCCTTAGATGTATATGTCAACATTGCTTGCTGAGATTTTAACACCTTCTCTTTTCTTTAAAAAAAACACTCATAATCTGGTATCATTTGTGTTTCATACTATTACATAAAAGTGGTGAACACATGACATGTTGATAATAATCATCTTTTTAACACAGGAGCTGATGGGTTAGAACCATACCTCTCAACCTGGAAACATCAAAAATCTGGACAAGGCCCATGAAAAATAGGTACAAATCTGTACACTAATTAACATATAATTTGCGTACATATTTATGTAACCCCACCCACTCCGGTGGAATTGTGGGATACCATATTTTCTTATGAAATGTTAAACAGTTATTTTAAAACCATCTTTTGCGATGCAGAAACAAGCCAGAGCTAAAAATGCGAAAAATGTCATCTACTGCAGTTGTAAATTGCTGTGAAATGGTAATATGAGCACATTAACAGACTTTATTGGATATATTTTAACATATCTTAACTTCTCTGTTTCACATCACTTTACAAAAGTTCATCTTACCCATGTGTAAGAGGAAAATGCAGAGAATTAACTAGCTGGTAATTCAGAGGTGAATTTGTACACAAATTAAAATAAATAAATGAGCTTTTCTGTTCAGAGGCACATTTTAGCCAAGGAAATGAACTGGCCACAGGGAAAAATTCTGCAAAGTTTCAATTGCAGTTATTAGTGCTGGCTGAAAAACACAATTTCCTTCATCTTTCTCTGTATTACCAGCTTCAAAGTTTACCACTAGGTTCCGATTTTTCCCACTAGAGGGTAATGTAATATTGTTTCGTTAGACTCTGAGGAATCATATTGCCAGTCTGTATCATGTGGTAAAATTGCATGCTAGGGGTCAATATATGTACAGGGGAAGTACAGGGGTCTTAGAAATGAGGCTGAATGTATATATGCATGCTATGTGCTGTAGGGATTTAAGCTTAAAGAAACAGGCTTAACATGAAAACCCATTACAACCTAGTTTCAGCACAGTAGTGTATTGTAGTTAGACACTTTCTCTCAGCAGAACAAAAGGACCTGAGGTATTCTTCCAGGTCAAGACTTCATGGCAATGGAGTGATTCTTGTTGCGTCTTATTCCATTTGTCACTTTATGTTATGGTTCATGGAGACACTTTATGTAAAATAAGTTAGCTTCTGGCAGATAGAGAGAGCAACAAATAGTAGTGGAGTCTGAAGTTTGTAGAGCTCACACTAGGTAATCACACACACACACACACACACACACACACACACACACACACACACACACACACACACACACACACACAAAATAATTGCCCAGCCAGATACGAATTAAAATACATTGAAACAACGAGCAGCACAGCTCAGATATACCAGCAGCTAAATAAAAATACATTGAAACGAGCAGCACAAAACCAGTAGCTAAAGTAAAACATGGAAAAGCACGCCTCATTTAAAATAAATTAAAAAGTCTCAGGGCTCCAATAAAATAACAAAAATTGAAACGAGCAGTAGCTACACTTCCCAACTGATACAAGCATTTAAAAGAAACTGCAGCAGCAAAAGAAACAAGCAGCACACCTCATTTAAAATAAACTGAAATGGCTCAGGTCAGGGCTCAGATAAAATAAACTGAAACCAGCGGTAGACGCTAAGATAAAAAAATAAATTGAAATGAGCGAGAAGCACACCTCAACGGCTCACATAAAATACATTGAAACGAGCAGCACACAACCAGCAGCTAAAGACATTGAAAAGTGCACCTCATTTAAAGTAAATTGAAATGGCTCAGATAAAATAAAGTAAATTAAACCTAGCAGCAGCTACACTTGCCCAGCCAATACGAGCATTAAAACAAACTGCAGCAGCAAAAGAAATGAGCAGCACACCTCATTTAAAATAAACTGAAATAGCTCAGGTCAGGGCTCAGATAAAATAAATTGAAGCTAGCAGTACATACAGCCTCAAGTACATACTCAGATTAAAGTGAAATGAGCAGCAGGCAGCAAAACTGAAATGACCCACAGAGAGAAATGGCCCAGCAGCAGGTAAACATTATACACATAACTACCCAACAATAGCAGGTAAAACGGTAATGCCCAAAGAGATAAGCTGAAATGTCTGAAGAACAATGAATGTTCTTACCTGGAGGCTGGGACACGATGTGGGCGGACTCTGCAAAAGTTATATGCACATGATCCATCTCCCCCGCCATTGCTGTTCATATTCTTCTATTTCCTCCAGTCCAACAGGCAGTAGCTGATGTCATCACTCACACCCCTGTAGGCTGGTGATGGGTGGTGACATCAGCCATACATTTAAAGTGGAACTGTGTAAAAAAATTCAAAGTGCTAAACTGTTTTAAAAAAAAAGTCTGGGAAATTTGGAAATTAATGGGGCCAGTCGGGAATTCATGGCACCCCAATATTTTGCCGTCAAAATTGGTAAAAACTGAGGAATTCAGTACAGTTGAGAGGTATGGTTAGAACTAGCATGTCTTTCAAAAGTGGAAATGTTCACATCTGAATTATTTATTTATTGATGGCCCTGCTTTTCCATATTCTCAGCAGTAATCTCTTTATTGGTCGCATATTAGGCTGCTTTTCTGCGTTGCTTGCTGTCTGCTCCTTGGGACTATCAGCAGAAATTCCACTACTAACCTCTGTATTATTGAAGAAGAAATCTGACTTATTTCGGTTAATCATACTGGCTAATAGCTATTATTTAAAAATAGTTTTAGGACCACTCATTAAACATATATTCTTTTAAATTCACTTTTCTGACAGTTTTAAGTGCATACTTATCTACTAGATTATATCAAATGATATTTACTGCTTGATGAGTCGATTTCATTTATTGTCAAACAGTATATAAATTATATTTACTATTTGATAAATAATTTATTGTTAAATAATGCAACATTTGTTTGATTGTGTTTTAAGTTTAGACATTTGAACATTTTTTCCAGCAAGAAGTGAAATAACATTTGCTAAGAATAACAAAATTACCCATTTGGAACATTTCAACCATAAAGGAACACAAACTGATGTTATTATAATCATCCAATATCATTATCCATCAATTACAGCCACTTTGTTAGATTGTGATAAAAATGGCCATAAAAAAATATTTCAAATTGATTTACAAAATGCAGAATTGTCCTGTAAAGTAGCCACAGTAAAGTATGCCAATTTATTTCACACAATTGCATATTTCTCCTGCAAATACAGAATAATGACTACCATATGTATGACACAAGCAAAACTTATTTTAATCCAGATGGCTTTCCCAGTAGTTATAGCTACTTTGTTAACTAAGTACACCTCAAACATCTAATTTCACACAAACACAGAGTAGACAGTGTATTTCAACTCAACTTCACTCAGATGTACACTAGTCCTGCAAATCTAGATCAATAATTGTTTACAATGAGCACATGACAAGATAGTAAGATGCTTTCATCAACAGACAGCCCTCCACCCTATCTTAGCAATTATATGTACTCTGTTGTGTGGCTCACCTATCTTCACTACTGTCAACAATATCTTCATGTCCAAACCTGGTGCATACTATAGTAAAAATGGCAAGATTCACCACATATTCACCTCGTAAAACCCACCAGTGCACAGCCCTAAAGGACCTAAATTGGCTAGAACTCCCAAATAAGCTAACACACTCTCAACTCACGACTGTTGACAACCTTATCTACAAGCCAGATAGTTATCCTTCCCTAAACAGTATATTACTACCATACAGCAACAACAGACCTCTATGCTCCAATAACAAATCTCTCCTAGCTGTAAGTAACTCAAAAAAACTCTGTTGGAAACTCACTGTATTCTCACTGTGTCTCAAAACTGTGAAACTCCATCCCACTAGCATTAAAGCTTACAGAAAACAGCAAATACTTTAAAAATCTGCTAAAACAGCATCTTCAAGGCCCTTGGCTCTGATCCTGCTCTAAACTCAGATAATTTTATGATCCAGAAGAAAATATAAGCTGCAATACCTTTGACAAAATATTAGATGCTGTGTACTAAATTGCCATATGGCGATTATTATACTTTCCCCCTCTGTATACCCCTGTAAACATTTAACTGATTATATTTCTTAACTACCTACTCTTGCTTAATGCTTGTTCTCCATCTTTGTACCACTGCTTACTAATTTCAACCCAAATGTCAGTCTTTGTCTTCCCTTGTTTTTCTTTGCATTTTTGACTGCTACAACTTATACAAATTGTATGATGCAAGGTTAGCATTAATCATCTGTCATACTAAATTATGTGTGCAAAAATATTTATGTAACCAAAATGAAAATAGACAGTATATTGTCTATATAAGTGAATACTGGAGCTTATATCCCTGGGTCTCCACTGAAAAAGGGTATCTATCCCAGATGGACAGTCAATAAAGATAAATAAATAAATAAATAAATAAATAAAAGTTGAATGTGTACACCCTCAGATTGTTGATTTTCATACAAACAATAGTTACAAAGTATTTCGACTTGCTTCCCAAAAATCACATTAGTCCTGCAAAGCCAGAATACTAACCAACCAATAGCAGTCAGTACCCAGCATTTATAGCTACTTTGTCGTCTGCATGCATTTCAGATAATCAATTTATAATAAAACAAAATAACAGCTGCCCTGCCAGCAAGCAAACTGCTTCCAGAGCTCTCAATGTTTACAAACACGATTTGAGAATAAAAAAGGGACAGATTTTAAATATGTTTCCTATATACTTAGAAAGCTGCTAGGATAACATATAGGTTCATAGGTTCATAGGTTCATACTAGGCTATCTTCCCTAGGGCATTTACAAGCCTAGCCAGAGTGTGTTTGGCTTTTGCCACCCATTTTAAAATGAATTTTGCTATGCCCTTTTTCGAGGTTATAGGTTCATAGGTTCATACTAGGCTATCTGCCCTAGGGCATTTACAAGCCTAATAAACAGTCTCTGCAAGGCTCAAACCCACAACCCTGCACATCACAGCCAAAGTGATTTTCCACTAAGCCACATCAGATACATTTTCTAAAGAACTGGAAGTCTGAAAATAAACATCTGTCATTATTTAGTCAAGTGACTGCAAACTTCACTGATTTGCTAGATTTTGAAAACTACACAATTTACAAGAAACTAAATAAAAACATGACACAAAATCATTGCAGGAGACACATGAACAGAGAGGTATACATTGTATGCTTGCAGTACAAAGAACAAAAGTATGAGGTAATAGCAGGGGCATTTAAGAGCTATGCCATCATCCAGTCACTTTGTAAAGCTGTTCACTGATATCTCATCACCTGCCAGATTGGATTATAACTCTAAGCCATCGGCCATCTAAAACAGACATAAAGGCTCTTGAAAAATAGGTACATCTGGCCAAAAATCTGGACACCTATATATCATAATATTTACATATCACTACTTCCATTTCCAGAAGGATAGTCAAATACTACTTAGAAATGCAAGTTTCAAGCTGACAGTGACAAAATGACACACAATGTAAGCACATTGTCATGTCTTCATTATGAAATAACACTACTGCAGATCATCTTCCTTCTCTTACATAATTTTAAACATGTCAACTCTGAAATAGTTAATAAAAGCTTTATAATTACAGCATAATATTAGACTTTAAAAATAAGGTCTTTCTAAGAAGAGGCTATCTTGGCTGTAAAACAACATAATGCCAGTGTGGCAGGTATCATCTCAAAATAAAATTAGCACACAGAGGTATTAGTAGGTACTACATACTTCAAAATATGATGAAAAAATGTAATTCAACTTTTTCTGGTGAAGCTGATTTTCAAGCAACAGGTCAGTGAACCAGTATCTCTAGTCTGCTGAAAACAATTGCCGAACGTTTACTCTAATCTCTCTCCTCTTTTATACAATGTAAGATGATCTAGCTATAATCCCCTTAGAAATTCACGGACCACTCCTATGAAAGCAATACTGTTGTGTGAAATGTCTGCTAGTTCAGCTCTAAAAAAATCTAACACTGACTGCATTTAAACAGGTCTAACCTCCCCTCTGAGGGCCTCTTCATCTTTATTTTGTTCTGCACTTCAGATCACTACTTCGCATTATAATTTAACTGCATTTTACTTCTACTTTGTTATTGGCATTAATCATAATAGTCTTAATAACAGTCATAGTCATACTCGGTTAAAATCAGACAGTCATTAGTCATAACGTTAAAATTGCACACTTCTAGTTAGTTAATTTTTTATTTATTTTTGTTTTATTTAACATTTGGTTACCTGGAAAGTCCAAGTGGGACAGAGCCATTTTCAGGGAAGGCCAGGGGAGAAATACTCCAGATACATGTCTTTGGAATGTGGGAGGAAACCGGAGCACCTGGAAGAAACCCATGCAAACACAAGGATAACATGCAGACTCCGCAAAGAAGGCACCCCCAGCTGAGAATAATAAATAAAATTACTCTTACTTACTGTTTTTGGTAAGTGTCATGGGACCTTTTACATTCACTTGAGGTACCACTATCTGAGACAGATAGGACCTTGGTTTATCATCTCATCCAAAGAATAGCACACTCAAGAATACAGTATCCCCTTTCCCATGTGGCACTGTAGTGGCAGTATTGGAAAATTTAACCCAGGCAGCTAGGGTGGAAAAAGAACCACAGCCTTTTGATATTTCTACACCAAAGGTGAGTGTGCTATCCATTGAACCACTAACACTGATCTCCATGTGCATTGCACGTGAAGTTTAGTGAATAACAATGAAATTGCTGCTTTGATAAATAGCCCTTCACAATTCTAATTCTTGCATTAATAAAAAAAGTGCTTGGAAAAGCTGATCATTTAATATTTTGTTTGTGATTGCTTTCTCTCACTTTGTAGAGGAAGCAAATTTTATTACTATAATTATTTTTTGTGGTAAAACAAATAAGTGCAGTTATAGTACCTACCAAGAATAGACCAATCTTACAAGCTGGATTTCCAGTATTTAGAAGCAATAAGGATATATAATGGTCATAACATTATAACATTTTGTGGCACGGATGTAAGATTTTAAAGCCATTGTCTTGTAGGAGTCACTCCCACCCAAAAAAAGTAAAACACTGTTTTTCCCCCAAGTTAAATAATATCTGTTGCTGGAACTTAAAAGTTTGGACTTTTCAGTTTCTCTTCTGGAATCTGGACTGGTCACTCAGACATGCAAACGGACTGTCCAACTTATGTAGCAAGGCACTCAATGGTGCTGGTCAATAATGCTAGACTGGTCAATGTTCTTTGATTCACTTTGGATTGGAGTTGCTACTGCTGCTGTGACTTTGAACAGCAGCCATGTGAGATAATATTAAATTCTGTCTCACACACACACACACACACACACACACACACACACACATGCACACACTCTCAATGTTAATAAATTCAACACTACTCATCAACTATGCTTTTCCTGATTCTTCCTGCTGCTTTGGCCTCATGTCTCTTCCTTCTTTTATTCATTGGCTAAGCCCTGCCTCCTCCCACACCGAAGGAATCATAAAATAGCAGAAGGGAAATTTGGATCTAGTCTGTTTTAGGTATATAATGTAATAATCTAATAAAATCCAAACAACTGCTTCAGACACCACATAGAATGAATGATGTACAAATATAATCACAGATAATAAAAAAATGGCAAATGCACATAAATAAATACAAATGCATTTTCCTATAGCTTCCTCAAGTTTTTCAGCTAGAAATACCTGAGGAAGCTGTGGTAAAAATATGTTTGTAAATAATTGTATTCATTTGCTGGTTTATATTATCTGTGATTTTAAATAAAGTATTAGCATTCCTTCCTTCTATTTGGTATCTGGAACATTTTTTTCTCATTTAAAATGAAGCAGATTTCATTTAAAGGGGTCATATCATTATATCTCAACAGCCTGTGAGCATACTTCTCGATTGCCTGGAATTTTGCAGGACATTCCATGAGTTTGGCCCATGTTTTGCCTTGTGCCCAATAAATTTCTGATTTTCTGGTACATCACTGAGGATTACAGTACTATCAGTCAATAATCCCAGAGTTCCACACTGATTAGTGTTCAAAAATGCATGTTGATGCTAATATAATTAATTTTAAAGTTAACAGAATAATAATTAACAAATTGACCCTAATGTTATGCCCTTCCCCCATTGCTTTTGGCTTTAAACAGCAAAGTTTAGAGGTATTCCAGGTAGTCAGGATCAAAGTAAGAGGCGTATAATTGAGAAGTAAAATACATACTCAGCTACTGAGCACATCCCTTTACTAGGAATTGCTTGGTTAACTGCACTGACCTCTCGGATGTCAGTGTACATAACCATTCACCTCCCCTCCTATAGTGCAGTAGCTGTATATGTCTTCATAGCAAGCTCTTACAGCTGTTCTTGTATTTTATTTTATCTTTTTAAGTAAAAAGATAAAATAAAAAAAAACATCTTGCAGAACTCCACTTCTGTGTTGATCCTGATTCAAGGAACCCCTCTGAAGTTTCTGAGGAACCCTAAGGTTCCAGGCAACACACTTTAAAAACCAATGGCATAGGCAATTTTGTTCGTCAAGGGCAGCAGGCACATTTGTAGATGAAGCAGTGGAATGCAGTTTTTTTGCCAGCAGTATCCTCTGCATTAGTAATTGTTCTCTTTAATATGGAATTAGTCAAATGATTTTTACTTCTGCAGAGATTTTGCATTTTGACTTGGCATATAGGTGGACAATATTCCTTATGCACTCATAAATACTCTTCTTTTTAAACTGTGCTACACATGACTGGATCTTATGGTATGATACTAGCAATGTTTATACAGTTTCATGCAGATCATCCAAAGCTACCAATAAAATACATGAAATTTATTTCTTTATAACAGTAAGGGGTATACACAGCCAACAAAATGGCTGTAACTGCCGGTGGGGTGGGGAGCTGTCTGTGGATGAAGGTACTGCATGCTCATCTCATCTGGTCATGTTTAAACTGTTTTTAATCTGACTTGCAGGATTAGTGTCTAAATAGGGACTTGCGTCTTGCAAGGTATCTTCTGACCCAATACTGATGGACCTACGGCACAGCCACAAATTAAATAGTATCAGAAATACTCATTTCAGGGCCAAAAACCTCTTCTGCAACTAAAAGAGAATGATTTGGACATGCAGGTACATCTGTCAGAAGTTATCAGAAGTTAGCCTAGTATTCACCTATGAACCTGTGAAAGGTAGTTTGAAAGCCTCATATGGCACCAGAGGAGCCCACAACTGGCAACAATTAAGATCTGCTGCTGCAAGCCATATGTGTCTCCCTTGTTTTCAGCTTGGTACGGTAACTAAGTCACTCTTCTGTTACTAATTACCCAGATATTTAAACTTGTACTGTGCAAGTATTTGCTTTTCACCTGTTTATTGTCATGAAACATGCAATGGTTCATACTCAGCTTTGTAGGGATGTTAATAGCTGGGAATGCCTTATGCTACTCTGACTATTGCATTTAAAGGTCTAATAATTTTCCATTATATGCTCTACTTCATCTGCAAAGCTCTAGACAGACTAAACTATGAGCACTGTTATTGTTTCTGTTATAAGGAAGGTTTATTATTATAGTTGTTACCTCATTTTAAGGTGTTCAGACTTCATGTTCAATACACGTCAGCAGCTGTTTCTGTACTTTAGTCACTCACAATTCCTTCACCTCCACCTACTTTGGAACACACTGAGGAATCTTTGTGGCTAGCAGTTTATTTACCCAGCAGTGTCTTCAAGACATATTATAGAAATGGTTTGCTGGGTAATACACCCCAGATAGAAATGTACCCAAGTTTTTGATAATCCTTTTCGTTTAGTAATATAACATCTCCTCTCCCATTCCATGGCAGTTTAGCCAAGTGACTTTATCCTGTATCTGTCTCTATTTTGGACAAACTAAGACCACTGACTCTTACTCATCCACTATGAACTAAGAATCATAAGGACTGGATGGACAAATCTTTAGAGTCAATGGATGACTGTCCTTCCCAGGGTAAGTGGAAGACACATATTCCATTTGTGGAAAACATTATGGTAGCCAGCTTGCTCTGTTTTAGCAACCCATAAATCAGAAATCTACATTACTGCATACAAGTACTGATGAATGAGCTATATCATTCCATGTTCTGAATCTATTAATCCTAGTATGTCTGTCTATTAAAAGCTCAGCCATACTGGCACTTATCATCTCTTGTCTTTAAAGAATTAAGATACTGTTGTTCTTCCTGACTAGATGGATTAAAGAATATGGAGAAACACCAACAAGTCTAGCATTGTAAGAGGCACACTGCTAGTACTACATTTCTTTAATTTTCTTCCGCAGTGATACTGTCTTATTTCTAAAGACACACTCATTTTTAAATTATCCTGTCATTCCCGATGTTGCAGCTATCCCACCAAGTATACGTAAGCAGACAAATAATTACAGACATGAACTGGTACTATGACGTGTATTTTTGTCACATTCTGTAGATTTCTAACTGTATCTAGCTAGATAAATTATCTGCCAACTAGCTGCAACATAATTTTCCAGCCAAACAGTTCTCCCCTTCTAGGCACTGCTGCTATGGATCTCAGGTTAAATGAGATATGCAGTAAAATGCCTGTTTAATGACAGTTCTCTCCTCTTCCACCCATGGAAACCATAAATGCTCCTCCACATTCTACATTAACATATCAAGTAAATGTGTAGAATCTGCAAAGCTGATGTCTTCAAAACTCCTGACATCAGAATCTAAGCAATGATGGTTACTGCAAAACAAACCTCCATGTCCACTGGGATAGACAGCCCTCACATATCCCTTTGATTTCATGTGTGGCCAGCACGTGTCCAATAAACCCCATATTGCATCGCTGTCTAAACAGTCATGACTGAGAAAGTCCAAATCACTGAGGAGACGGCATATCAGCTGCTGGTGTACTCATCTGCAATATAGAGGGTGACAACATGCAGTATTGTAGGCACTGGGACCAAGAGTGGCCACTAACAATTGCTGGTCAGCTAAGTGTGCTGCTAATCCCAGCATAATAGCACAAGAGAAGCTCCTGAATACTGAGAAATACTGTTATTCAAAATAGATGTGTGCTGTGTCTCTTATTTGTAAGTTTATATATTTCTTTATCGCTCTGACATGTTTGATTTCATCACTGGGATATAAGGTGAGTTTCATTAGCATATAACCCTCAATGCCTTTGCTCAAGAGTCAGGGACAAAGGCCCAAAATCAGGGACAATTTTTAAATATTACTCTAACTCACTTAAAAGTGTAATAGAGCAACATGTTTTGCATTAATAATGCATTTTGTGTGTAATAAAAAGTTATGAAACTAATTGCAGGTATTATTAAGTGACTGTAATCCTTAGTTATTCAACAGAAAATCAAAAATTCTATGATGGAGAGAACAAAAATATGAGATAATATCAAGGACATTCTGCAAACTCAGTGAGAGTTGAGAGGTAAGCATTAGCATGATTTAAAAGAGTTGCAAATCAGTTCTAGTCTCATGACCATGGATACCTCACCAATATCCATCTTCAGCCTTCACCTCCTTTCTCAAATAGGGATGGTTCAGTTAGTTTTAGGATAAACTTGTGAGGACCCATCCAGTTGTCCTGTTTTAATTTGAAGGAAGATATAAAATTGCATTATTTAGCTCGCAGAGGAAGTTTATTCAAGAGTAGAGGGAAGGACTGGGTAATGATTCTATCTCTCCATTGCTTTTTGTTCATCCGCTGATGATGATTCAGGTCTCTAGTTCTAGTGTCAGTACAGCTGTTGTCTTATTGAGATATAGGTTCAGAAGTAAGCAGTGGGCTAAGTGCCCTTGCGGATCATTCTGAGTCTAGCCAGTTTCCATTTTGGTGCTTAAATTAGCCTATCCCATTTGGTGTCAGATTAGCCCTACCTATGCCATGTTAATAATATATATTACTCCTAGTGAGAATAACTGGAATAATGCCGTACATAATTTGAGGGGAGCCATGCATGGGATAAACCATATTGTTGCTGCCTCTGTAAATTAGTAGTAAAGGGGCAATC
Organism: Protopterus annectens; assembly: GCF_019279795.1. Lineage (NCBI taxonomy): Eukaryota > Metazoa > Chordata > Ceratodontiformes > Protopteridae > Protopterus > Protopterus annectens. The sequence goes on along the minus strand of NC_056731.1, from coordinate 941,127,518 downwards.
CTGGGGTACATTTTCTGTTTCCCATCCATAGATCCAAATTGTGCTTGAATATGGACAAAGATGAGCTTTGTTTTACGTGGATGGGGAGTCCCATAAAAGGTATAGAAGGTCAAAGACCACTAGACCTGTAATGGTTTGGCAAACAAGGCACAGATTACTCCTCAGGAGTCTATAGAACACTGATTACAGGGCGGGGCTTTTAATCTGTCTTGATAACTAAAGTTTCTAAGAAGAGATATATATTTTTTATTAGGAACCACTGGGTTTTTGAGTTTGTTAAGATGTTGTGTGATATACATCCTGAATGGAACATTGCACTCTATAAAGGGTCTGACCAAGGCTGAATACAGTGGGAGAATAATATCTTTTAATCTAGACAAAAGTTGTGTAAAGTAGAAAGTCTGCCTGACAACAGCTGATACATGATGATCCAAGGAGAGGGAGCCATCATCCCAAGTGCCCAGGTCCATTTTCATTTTGTAAGGGTATGTTATTTGTACTGTATATTTTCGGTAACTTCTGTTTTCTGAAATATACTACCCTTCTAGTGATCAGTTTAAGTCTGTTTTCTTTGTGCTAGGTATTAACTGTGGTAAGCTCTTTGTGAAGGGTATTAGCAATTACACCCAGTTTGTAGTCATATGTAAATTTGGTTAACCAGAGTTCCTAATTATCATTTCTGTGATCAGAAAAGTACATGTCAAGCAGGAGAGGATCAAACATAGACACCTGAGGTTTCACTGGTTACATAGTACTATTTGAAAAAGCAGATGCCACACTAACTATGTGGGATGTGCCTTTCAGTCAGTTGGTACTCCATCTTACCACATAAGGGTCTATGTTTAAGGATAATAGTTTCCTTACAATTACAGCAAAATGTACGGTGTTGAATGCTTTGTCCAGATAAAAATTAGCAGCCTAACCACTACTGACAGCTTAACCCTCTCAGAGAAATTAACAAGGTTTAATAGGAACGATCTTACCTTGGTGAAAAAAATGATTTGGGGGTCACACTTATTGTGAATTTTAATAACACAGTTAATGAGAATGATTATGATATGCTCCATAGCGTCACACATCAGACTTTTAAGTCTGCTAGGTCTGTAACTCCTAGAGGCAGCATTAGGGCCACCCTTCTGGAGTTACATCATCATAAAGTACACAAGGATTTGGGTACATAGCCTGTGGCTAGGCTTAAGTTAAACAGCTTAAGGAGAGGATCAGTGAGAGTGTGCTTGATGCTGATTATTAAGCACCCAGGTATGTTATCAGGACCCATGGAGGGAGTGTTTTTGTTTTTAGATGACACATTAAAAACATGTTCTTCAAGTAATGAAGGGGGGTAAAGAAATACTGGATGAATGATGTTGGAATAGGTGTTTTGTAGGTGAAGTTTGCAGAGAAGTTGCTTGCTAGTATACCTGGGATGTTATTTAAGTTGGAGTGTATGGTGTCCCTTAAGGAATAGTTCAGAAAGATGCTGAGTGTTTATTCCATAGTTTTCTAACATAGCTAAAGAAGACTTAATAGTTATCATTTGCATCTGAAGCTAATCTCTGTTCATAGGTTGTTTTACTTGTACTTATAGTGCTTTTCATTTTTTTGGCAATATTTTTTCTACTACCCTTATTATGAAGAGTGTTTACTTTACTGTACTGTTTAAGGATTTCTTCCCTTCTTTTAAAGTTTGCTTATGTCAGTTGACCACCGGCAGGGATACATTTCTCAATGTATCTGCCTCTAGATGGGACTGCTATGCATTTCTTTAAGTGGGCATAAAACTCCTTAGTGAAGCTGGCTGTGTCAACTGCGGTGACATTGTGGGTAACTTTAGAAGTTTTATTATATAACTGTATACAGTTTGCTCTTTTGAAGTCCCTAAATACAGAGACATTGGTTACAGAGGGGGTGGTTTTCAGAGTAAATAACACAAGTTTATAATCCAATGACTAGGGAAGAAGAACAGGTAGAGGTAATATCGGTGAGGACCACATCCAGAATATTTTGGCCGTTATTGGGTTTGCTAACTATCTGGTCCAGAGAATTTCTACTTATCAAATCCAGAATTCTCAGGGCATGTCCTATATTAGAGGTATAGGTGTTCCAGTCTATATTTGGGTAGTTGATGTCACATATAATTATGGAGTTATTGCTTATAGGAATTTTTCTAAGATGTCCAGGAATCTAATATGATCATCTGGAGACATGAAAAGATTCTGTAGCATGCTATAAGCTAGTAGCTTGCCTTGTCCATTGTAAAATGAAGTTGTATGAGATCAGTCTGTGGGTTTCTGACATGTTTCAGATGCAAGAGCACCTCAAGATCAGGCAGTTTGTTATTGAGACCTTAATGCGGTCCACTTTAGTGTCTGAAGAATTTATAAGCTGTGAAATCCATTAGATGGACTCTGCCTAAAAAAGGCAATATGGGGGCAGCAAGGGCTTTTGTCATTATGCAGAAACCTTCAAGCAAGAGGTGCAGGCCATCCCTTGCAAAACAAGTAGGACTATCCATTGTCTCATCCCTGGTTGATACATATTGGATTCCTCTGGAATGATACCAGCTGTTAATCCAGTTGTTGAAGGACGGATTCCATTCCGGACAAGAGTTTTACCTGCATCCATCACACCCCATAGAGAATTCTGACATATCTCTTTGCATGTCCCTCAAGGTTCTGCATCCTATGTCATTCACTCCCACACAGACCACTACCAAGTCCTAGTCATACTTGTGTCAGGAAAAGGCCCAGACTACCCTTGTATTGTCTGTGATCCTGGCACGTGAGAGGCAACTGAAGGTAGCTCTATCCTTGTCAAGACTGGTCAGAAGGGAATCAGTATGCCTAACAACTGAGTCACTGATTACTAATGCATTCTTGTCAGAAGCTAATTTAGCATTTCTTTCTTTCTTTCTTTCTTTCTTTCTTTCTTTCTTTCTTTCTTTCTTTCTTTCTTTCTTTCTTTCTTTCTCTCCTAAATGTTCACTGGGTAACTGGACTGCTCTGCTGACCCTTTTGGGCAATGACCTGAGCTCAAAGATCAGACAATACAGCATGGTCTTTCTAATCAAAATGACATACAGAAAGAGTACATAGAACATACTGGTAAGATCCACTGCAGATAGGGAAAGAGTAAAAGATCCAGTCAGAGTGCACTTAGAAAAAAGACAAAAATATATACAAAATGCAAGCTAAGATATGCATAAAATACAGTCAAGTGATACATATAATACATAGGGGATGTATCCCCTCTGGGAACCATACAAGAGGGTTGGCATGATGGTTAAGGTGTTCATCTCACAGACACAAGTTACAAGGTTTGATTATCACCTTTGGGAAACTGACTAGGCTTAAAATGACCCAAAAGGGCAGCTAGCCCAGTGCTCACTTATGAACCTATATACATTTGAAATATATGAATATAATATGATACAGAGACAAGAGACAGGCAAAAAAATCTTAAATGAATACTATTACTCATGATAGAGGATGGAAAGTTACATAACCATGGTCAGGGTAGCAGTTGCAGGTAGATTCAGTAAAGAGATGCTCTTTAAGTACATCTTTGAAGCTGTAACTTGATAGGGAACCACTATGTTATTGATATTGGTGACTTTTTGTTAAAAGTGTATATAGGGTAGGCGAGTTGAAGGATTTCTGCAGAAACCTGTTCTTATAAGTTCTAGGAGACTTTAGCAAGGATCTTTTTATAGTATAAACATATGGCATTTTAGTGTGTTTTGTTTGAAAATGTGTTAGTGGTTAAGAAGATGTTATGGTTATGCAATGCTCACTGTGTATTAATGTTTGGGAGAGGCCTGCATCCGTACTAGCTCAACAGGCAGACCTTTCTGCGTTAAGTAGGAGTTCATTATCAGCCACAAATAAGTTGTTACTACACTACACTAAGATTACAAATTCTAGGAGGTTAGCAATGAAAGAGGAACAGGTCTGCACTCATTTGCATACCTTAGCAGTCATTTGAATAACATGAATACCAGGCTATTTCTTCTGCAGTATGATTACGCTACTTGTGCCTCTGAATTGCTTACTCCCTATGCATTTCTATTTGCTATTTCACATAGCACAATGCACTAATTGTTTCTGAATATCCCCCACAACTTTACTTCCACATTACCTCTTTAAACAATACAGCTATTGAAGTATTTACCCATACCAAATTGCTTTGGGTCACCATAGATAACAACTTAAAGTTCGATCTTCACATACAAAACTGTATGCAAGTAACTTATCAAAATCTACTATACAGATCAAAAAAATTCCTTGCTCTTTCAATTAGATTCACTCTAGCTAACACTTACCTTTTATCCTCCCTTCTCTATGGCTCACCTATTTTGACTAACATCCAGATCTCTCTTAAATCACAGCTGGAGCAATGCTATAGTAAGTTAGCTAAATTTGCAGCTGATCTGGCACATAACTTCAAAGGAGGTTACTAGGCTAGCGGCCCGAGCCCTTACAAGCCTAGCCATGTTAATCTTGAGTTACCTTAATTGTCCTTGGTTAGATGTACATAATTTGCAGAGCGAGTCTATGATAAACAATGACTACCCCTGTCCATGAGGGACATGGGTACCACCCTCAGGGTCTCCTATCCATTTGTCCAGGTCTCACTTGAATAGGGTCAGTGAGGAGCTCTGCTTCACGTGAACTGGAAGTGCATCATATCCATCAGGGCAGGGTCAAAGACTGTCCTGTAGGTCAGACAAAAGTCACCTTTTGAGCAGCCTATAAGATACAGAGTACAGTGACAAGGCTTACAGTCTATCCACGTAAGTCTTGGTTTGGAGGCCCTGTATTTTCTTGGTGAGAAAACTCTGTATTCTGTCCAGCTGCTGCCGGTGTCTGGTGAGGTACATGTAGAAGGGAGCATTGTACTAATGGTCTGATGAGGGTGGAGTACAGTGGAGTTATAACATCCTTAGACCTGGATGCAATGATCTTACTTATGAGATAAGCAATGTAGAAGGTTTTCCTCACCACTGTAAAAACTTGATGGTCGAAGTTCAGATTGTTGTCTATTTGTGTTCCCAGATCTCACACCACTGGGTTTGAACTTAGGGGGGTGCTGTCAATATTGTAATTAGTAGGGAATTCTGCTTTTCCAAAAGGGATAATAATGCACATTTTTGTGTTTAGTTTTAGACCGTGGCTTTGGTATCAGTCATTTGTCTATGTTAGCCATTCTTGTACTATGTTAACATCAATGGGGGACTGAATGATTGCACCCAATTTGCAATCATCAGTGAACTTGGTAAACCAATGGATGTCTACTTTAGTCTGGAATTCCGAGAGCTAGATTACAAACAGTAAAGGGCCCAGCATAAATTCTAATGGTATGCCACTGGTGACGGGTCTGCTGGTAGAGATGGAGTCACAGACACTGACAGTATGTGTTTTATCAGGTCCTGTTTTAGATTGCTTAATAAGCAACCTTGGATGTTATCTGGTCTCACTGAGGCTGTGTTTTTGGCCTTGGAGTGGGCAGATATGAGATACTAGACAGAGGACTGGTGTCAGGCATGCTTTGGGATATGGCTCGTGGGGACAGTGGGGTGTAGTTTCTGCCAAATCTGTCAGTTAGCAGGTTGGCAATATCCTCCTTTATAGTATGAGTGGTACCATTTGCTACCAGTTCGGCACATAGCTGGGCTTTCCTTTTTAGATTTCAGACGTAGTTAAAGAATGCCTTATGATTATCCTTAGCTCTGCTGAGTCAGTTCCCTCTTATTCTTAGACATCACTTTCTTCCTTTTGTTATATAACCTGTTTATACTTGAGGTCCACAAGGGTGGCTAGTTTTATTTGGAGGACCTGGTTTTAATCCATCCAGGTACAGCCAAGTCTATGCAGTTGTTTAAGTGTTTAAACAGAGCATTTATACACACCTCTGCATAGGAGTCATTGTTGTCTGTGATTGCAGGGGTCTAAAACTTTTTATACCATCGCTTAGTATACTGTGGTTTGCCAGGGAGGATATCACATGGGAGGGTGAAGTGCCCCTCCCCCCATGTTGGTGAATACTATGTCTTGAACATTTAGGTCCCTTGTGGGGGGTGCAGACTATCGGTTCTAGAGAATTTGTACTGGAAAAGTCCTGGAATCTCTGGGTGAACATTTTCATGCTCATGTATGTCCCCCAGTCGATGGAAGGATAATTGAAATCTCCCATGACTAAGGTGTTGGGCTGTATGGTGAGTGACTCCAGTAAGTCCAGGTAGGCAGTGTGCTTTTCTTGGTTCATGTTGGGGAAACTATAGCTAGCAATGATGTGGTAGGGTATTTTGCCTATAGTTAATTGGACATGGAGTAGTTCAAGAAAGTCGTACTGTTTGACCAGTCTCGACTTTTGGTTCTTTCACACTCATTTTGAGGTCTGAACGTGTGGAAGGCATTGCAGCCTTGCATGGCTGGGGTGCTCTCCACAGCCTTGAACCATGTCTCAATGACTGCACAGACTCAGCATCTTCCAAGGTGAGGAGTGCTTCCAGGGAGTGCAGCTTCATGTTTAGACTCCTAGCATCAAGCAGCAGAACCTTGAGTTTGCCTCAAGTGGATTTTATGTTGGAAATTTTATACAAAATACACAAAAAACTAATGTATATTCAGAAATGGAAGCAAAAAATAATAAACAATAACAAAATCAACCAGCAAATGCAGCTGCCCAAGTGGGACTGGTATTCTACTGTATTAGAGTGGTGGGACTGCTTGTTATATCCGTGGAAGTGAACACAGATTCCTTAGAGTGTTGTGCAGCTGCATTTGCTGTTTGTTTTTGTTATATGTTGGAAATTTTGTTGTTTTGACATTGCTTAAAAAAGGCACTATGGGGGAAGCAAGCACCTTTGCCAGTATCTAAAAGCCTAGAGGAGACAGGCAATAGCAGCATGTCTTGTTGACCATGTCTTCTCAGGCTGAAAAGTACTGGATCCCTCTGGACTGACACCACAAGCTAAGCCAATTGTTGAAGTCAATCATTTTTTGTTTATATTGTGGCATCATCCTGGGTGAGGTTAGAATGCTGCTTAGTGCTAGGGTTAAACCTGCCTGGCACACATAATCTGAGAGTTCATTCGTGTCTCTCGTCATGTAGTCCAGAGAGGTACATTTCAAGTCATTCACTCCAACCTGGACTATGACAGAGTCATAACAGTACTTGTTGTTGAGTGACTTGAGTGCATCTGTAATTTGATGGATCCTGGCACCTGACAGGCAGCTGACCTTGACCTTCTCCTTGTCCAGCCTGGTGCTCATCATTTCTCTGCATCATATGCTCTCCACTGGCTAGAACTCCCACATCAACTAGCCCATATACAACTTCTTCTAACCCATAAAATACTATATAACCCCCTCATCCTGCCCTTCTGTCTCCTCAGTACTTCATCACTATCTCCCAAATCACCTTCTGCTCTCTCTAGACAAATACCTGTATGAAATCTATAAACCAAAAAGAAAACGTATGGGGGAAAGATTATACTCACACACTGGATATCCAAACTATGGAACTCTGTCCCAAATTCAATCAGAACTGTATCTAGTCTCCATGTATTCAAGTCCTCTCTCAAAGAATTTCTCAGTAACTCCTGGCTATGCCCATTCACCTCACCTGTATGATCTATATTAACAAATACTTTACATTCTTACTAGCCTAACCTCTCATCATGCTATCTACACCTTTCAACACCTGTCCTCTCCCACTCTTAGGGTGGACTTGTATCTTTTTATTTTTAATTTATAGCATAATAGACTATACTTCTAATACTATTGTATATATTGATTGTAATATTTAAGCGTCATTTTGTATTTATTTTTATTTTTACATTAGTTGTGTGACAGTGTCTCCCCCGCTGTATTGTATCAAATTGCATGTATATGGGGTTTTTTTTAGTTATTTATTTTATTTAACATTTGTTGACTGGGAAAGTCCGACTAGGTTCCACAGATCCTGTTTTCAGCGGAGGCCCGGGGAGAAATGCTCCAGAAGCATATTTTTAGAATGTGGGAGGAAACCGGAGTACCCATGATGAAACCCACGCGAACGCAGGGAGAACATGCAAACTCCACACAGAAGGCACCCCAGCCGAGAATCGAACCGGAGAACCTCTTGCTGTGAGGCGACAGCATTAACCGCTGCACCACTGTGCCGCCCAATTATATTTGTACTAGTGTTTTATTTGGTGTCATTTAACTCTCTGGAGCTTTTGTCCCTGGGCCTCTGCTGACTTTCCCAGTAAATAAATAAATGCCCTCACATCTGTATTTTTTTAAGCTGACCTTATCTGTAATAGGTGACCTGTGACAGAGCGGGGTCTCAACTCATTACAAAATTCTGAAGCTGTTACCAAACAGAAGTCTTTCAAAGTTGGTAGAAGGGCTGGAAGGGTAACAGTAACAGAAGACTATAACATGTGCATACAGCACACATTTAGCTGAGATTGGGGGCTGGCATGGTGGTTAAAGTGTTTACCTCACAGACAAAAGGAAAACAGTTTCATTCTCACCTGGGATGAATGGCTAGGATTAAAAATGCCCCTGTGGTTGTAGCCAAGTATATACCTATGAGCCTGATCTGAAAAAAATGTATCTAAGAATAATGCTTGCATGCTATTGTGAGACTGAATAGAGCATTTATCAGCATATCTATTACTTATAACGTGAGATGAGCAAGGCGGTGTATGCTCAAGCTTTAGATCTGATTTGCCTTGATTTGCTCTCTACATTTATTTATACATTTGTTTAAAAGGCTAGTCTGCCTGTCTGTTGTCCTTCTTCTGCCACATCCCAATGACAATGTAAACACAATTATATAAGTATACACCTGCAAAGCATATTGATGACTTAGTAAAAACAGAAACAGGTTACTACAAATAAGCATGACTGTAGTACAAACATGTCTGTTGATGCTAACTTGACCCTTCTGCAGAATGCCAATATAATCTAAATTACTTTTATAATGTAAATTAGTGTAATCAAGGTCTAAGGAGAAACAGCAAACAATCAAGGAGTCAGATACCCTACAAGAGAGAACTGAGCAATTCACAAGGTACTGCCAAGCAATATTTTGCACTGTAGCATGAGTCAGTACATGCACGGAAAGATACACAAATGCAAATGACAGATGAGGTCAAACCAAAACAGTTTTTGGTCACAGTAAGGACTTTGTTTGGACAAAGCAAGTAGTATAATGGCTGAAATGTACATTTATAATATAATATAATATAATATAATATAATATAATATAATATAATATAATATAGCAACCAAGGCTCAGATTTTGTTGGTTTCATGGCATAGAGGACTAAAGCTCTGACTTTGACCCTTATGACCTGAGATTGGCTACTAATCCAGATACTGCAGAAGCTGACCAGGGAGGGCAGAAATGAATGGCTGATGTGGACTTATCCTTTCTAGGAAAGGGAGGTAGCCCAATATGCGGCACTGCTGACTCTTGACAAATACAGGAGACTGCACCATGAAGAGAAGTTTTAGCTCTTCACAAGGTACTGCCAAGTAGTCCTTTGTGCTGTAGCTGGGTCAGTACTTGCACAGAGAAATACATACAAGGGTCCAGAACTACTACCTCTATCTCTACACTGTGTATGCCAGACTGCAGAGGGGAGGGTTAAGGCTCGATATTAAAACCCCAAATGCTGCATTTTGCTACACCCAGAGCTAATTTATGTTTCTTTTTTGTAGACATGTCTCTGACGTCTGGCTTAACCTCCTTTGCCAGGAGCAACTCATGTCTGGGAGGGTAAGGGAATGTAAACCAGACACTTTGACTCCTTGGGGATGGCATTCTTAGGGCTACAGTTGATGGTCAGAGTGCTACTGGGGGAAAAACATGGTCTCATCTCTCATTATGCCTCATAAAATTAAGCAGGATCCTTAACTGCTGGTAGGACATAAGGTTGTACTCAGGTGCGAAGTTAAGGAGTATTTATCAATTCTTCAAGTGTTTTAAAGTGGGGATGGGTAAAAACAAACTGAAAATTGGAGACAAAGGATCTAGCTCCATTTTTGCACAAATGGTAGTTCATGAATATCACATATAAGATTCATTGCACACAAACAAACAAGTCAGATAAGGGAGGGTCATTGCCCAAAGGTAGTTAATATATGTGTATAATATTAGAATGTTATTTGTATATTATATATCTACATAGATACTTAATTTAATACAGGCTGAATTGGTCCTGGTGTCTGTTATGAACTAAGTCATACATGAAATGTTTTCTCCTATGGGATGGGTAGAACTAGACACTTACTTGTGTGAAATGTGAAAGCTTTAATGTATGCATCAGAGGAGTTTAAGGCATCTATTCTAAAATGTCTAACAATAAACTCTGCTATTTATAGCATGAATTAATTTTAAAATTTCTGTAGGCTTGTGCTATTATAAGGGCGTGTTTGATGCACAAATTAATAAAGAATTCTTTTGTGAAATATTTAATGGCTGCACAGTCTAGAACGGCACAGGACACTATAAAGGCACAATTCAGGGAAAACACCCAGTGATGTTTAGAGCTGTGCTATGCATGTAGCTCAGCTACTAGTGCCATGTGTAAAAAGTCTTATATATATGGTTCATGTGGCCACACCTCTGTGCAAATTCCATGACTTAGCTGGTAAATAATGCAGTTCCACCCAACGCAGTTCACTGTGCTGGTACTCTGCAGTAATACCTTTGCTGTGTTGTTTGAGCTTTTGTCCTTACAATAATTATTCAATAAAGTGAATTCTTGTTCCAAGAGCCGAGTACTTTCTGTGTGCCCCTAATAAATTTTATACAGTCAGTGAAGTCTTGATAGGTTCCTCCATTTGACTAAACCTGCCATCTGGATAATCATTCAAGTGTGGCTTCTTATATTTTCTTGGCCTAGCATTGGACTCAAATGTTCCTGCATTTTATCACTTTTCTGGATAAGAGCTCTTAAGACTGTGATAGGTTTGGTAAAAAGATTTGTTCTTTGGCTATTTAGAACTTTATGTCCCTCATGTAGGTGTTCCATTGCCAAGTGTCTCTGGTTTATTAGGTAATGCAGAATTTTTGCTTCCTTCCTGACTCTTAAGAGTATCCAGTAAGAAATTTATGTGTATGACTTTAGGTAAGCGTCCATATATCCCTTATTACCATTGACACTGCAGATGCAATTTCCAGAATGGCCACCTTGAATATTTGCCTGTGCAGGGCTGCATGGTTTAGGCTTTTATAGTTCCATGAGGGACTACTTCGGAAAGGTCTTAGATGTTGTGATGCCCACCACTGCTGCCAATACGTGATGGGCACCACTATGTGTTATTCCAATGATGGGCCAGAAATCAAGGAGTCTGAATCCTTACCACTGCCATTGGAGAGGGACATGCAATTGGAATACAAATGGATACACTCAGTATTTCCAGATGCAGACCTCTCTGCATCAAGCACAGTTCCCTTAAGAGCACACAGGGAACACACTCAGCTCTGGGTCTGGATGTCTCTTTATCTGTCTCCCTCCAGGTCCCCAGTCAGACTCCTCACTGGTACAGCTGTAGGGTTAGGTCCTCAGCCAAATGTCCAAGCCAGGTCCTCCAGCACCCTCTCTGTAAATGCAGTGTTTTGTGTCTCTGCCCCAAGTAGCTGACACACAAACTTGAGAGATTAGATTTGCAGACACACGTACACAGACACACACACACACACACACACACACACACACACACACACACACACACACACACACACACACAGGAAAGGCTGGCACAGGTCTACTAGCTATGCTCCCTTCTGCCCAGACTATAAGGTAGTTACCACTGCCACCAGATGCTTCACAATCAGCTACTCTAAGGCCCTTAATAAAGGGTGTCCAATTATACTGTGTAATATTAATACTAATACCAATGGTAGTAGTTCACCAAGATGGCTAGGCCTTCAGAAATGGCCCACACAGTGTCAACAAATAAATAGAAGTACTCTCAAAGGTTAGATACTCTCTACAAGAACCAGCCACAATAAAAGTTTTAAATACATTTAATAATAAATAATAAAAGACCACAAAGATATTGAACATATATTTGTAGTAAACCACAGAGTTCAGATCACAGGAAATATTGAAAAGAATTTTTAAGGACAGACTCAGACAAATAAAGAAAAACAATATCTAAACTAAGCTTCACTATATACCTGACTGAATCTAAGAGAATTATACTGTTCCCTAATAACTTACTTGGGCAAGGCAAGATGAAATACATGAGCAGTCTTTCTAGTCAGGCTTCCATACAGAATACTCTATATTCTAAGATTACTCCCTGTAAAATATAATATCCAAGATGACTTGCAGAATGACCTCATCTGGTCAACTAACTCTAGGTTCTCGCAATATCTCCTTTTGAAGTTTGAGACAGGACTTTAGCAGACTGCTACAATGCACTTTTCGAGCTTTTATTGCAATGCCTTGGAGACAGAAACATTTACAACACTTCCCACATCTTTACAAAAAGTTAACAGATAATGACTGCTCCCAGACCTACCATCTCCTGGCCTTCTCAGCACTGTGGGGTAATGTTTAATGATTTAACAGCTCATTTAAATTTCGCTTATTTTTCTTAAAATAAGCCAGCTGGTTAACCATCACTGTGCCAGTGTCCTCTATTAAAACATATACATTTAATTCAGATACCATAATACATGTACATTTCTCTTCATTTCAGCAGGGTGCACTGTTGATACATTTTAGCACAATTAACACAAGCAAATCTCACAAATTCATTTTCAAAATAAACATCTGTACAGATAAGTTTGATATACTAATGACATTTAATTATTTACAAAATTTCAGCTAGCTGTGCTGGCACAAGTCATACATCCACTGCCCTACTTCTCCCTGACATGGTTGGCAGTAGCTCCTATTGTCACAGATGTTTTCTCAGAGGACAGGGTTATTTTTGAAGGTCTCACTAGGGGATTATTAATGATATCATAAAAAGCAAAGCACTCTATATTGCTAGGAACATATGCACATGGTTCACTACTAAGTCTGCCTTGGGTCTTTATCAGGAAAAATGTACCCAATGGCAAGCTGAGCACCAAGCCGTACTTTTTTCATGTTCTTCTGCAAAGTAGCATGAAACTGACTTAATCCAACAACTTCTCAAAAATCTGACTCCAAGGGTTGCCAGAATAAGAGGCTGGTTCTCCAAATTTGCCGTGATTTGGAAAACTGTTGCTCAATAAGATTTCAAGACATTATTGAGAATTACCTTATCCTGTAACCAGTCAGACTTCTCAAGGGTCCTCTTCCTCTAAAGGACCAACTGGTCATAGAGGAGATTTTGTTAGAGACTTGGTCCCTTTACTTTAGTATAGTGTGTGTGTGTGTGTGTGTGTGTGTGTGTGTGTGTGTGTGTGTGTGTGTGTGTGTGTGTGTGTGTGTGTGTGTGTTTGCTTACTCCCATTTCTTGTTTCCAGGAAATCATAAGAATTTCATCCTCTCCCAGACCTCAGTAATTATAACCTACACATTAATTAAGTATAGATTTGTGTGGTAGCCTTTCAGATATTAATGTCTTTGCTAATGGAGGGCTTTAGGATGGCATCAGTAGATATGACTCAGGCCTCAATGCACATGATGATAAGAGAAATGCTCAGAAGGTTCCTGTGACATTATCAAGTTACTCAACATTACCATTCCAGGATGATACTTTTTGGTCTTCTCTCTGTTCCACAATCTTTATCAAGGTGTTCCTCACTCATTTTAAGGTGCTTCATTAGGCTCACCTTCTAGTCTTCCTAAATTTAGATGACTGGATTAGTAATAGCCTCTTTCAATTAATGTATTTAGCATCTATAGGCTTACTTTCAGTTGTTTGGAGTCAATGACACTTGTACCTTCTTCAAATTCAATGCACTGCCTCCACTGGAGTAATGATTGACACTGGTCAGCAGAGTTACCCTATATTCTGTTAACTCATTTCTGAATGACTACTGCTTCATTGATTTTTATTGAGTGAGAAGTATAAGTTGAAATCTTATAAAACATAAAAATTGTATTTTGCAGGGAAGAAAGCACTCATGCAGCCTATGTTGGGTATTTCCCCCACACCCTCTAATTTTTATATGCCAAGTCTATGGCTGCCATACAGTGGCAAGAAGTGAAAAAAAACATGGCAGTGCACCACAGGCTCACTCCTTACAAAATGTTGCTGATCTGAAACTCTACAATGAAGCAAAATTGTAAAAACAGCCACTCAACAAGAGAACCCTCAATGGAGTATAAGTTTGGCATTCAGCACTAACTTCTACCTTCTGGACAGGGCTTCTAGGTGCCCCTGAGACAAAGAGTTCAGCTATGCATTGTGTTGTGTCAGCTGAAACTTAAGAGAGCCTCTGATTTTCATGTCCCCCTAGTCTGCCTCCAAATGTAGGGCATATGATGGACCAGTCAATGCTAGCATTAGTCTGCCACCAAATGTAGGGCATATGATGGACCAGTCAATGCTAGCATTAGTCTGCCTCCAAATGTAGGGCATATGATGGACCAGTCAATGCTAGCATTAGTCTGCCTCCAAATGTAGGGCATATGATGGACCAGTCATTTATAAGTGCTTCTAATCTTATAATTCTGCTGTTGTTCCACAGTACGGCAGGTTTCATTAGATAGTTTAGAGTTAGTGTTTCCCTTTTGCTGAGGAGGTCTATGGAGAAGATTCTGTGTATACATATCCTTGAGATGAGGGTGTGACGCCCCAGCACTGGCCCAGTAATCAAGGAGCCTCAATTCTCACCACTGGCAACAGTGGGGGACATACACACTGGGAGGGTGATAAGTACACACACAGTAAAGTGTAATTTCCCTAAAGAACACACAGAGACCACAGTCAGTCTTGGGCTGGTTTCTCCCTCTTTCTCCGGATGCCCAATAAGACTCCCTCTCTAAGTTCCTAATCCTGTTTAGTCAGCATTACTCTTTCCTGATTTTGTTTAGTTTTGTGTGATTTAGGCTGTGAGGTCAAAGTCCATATGCATAGTGTGTTCACCTTTTTTCTCCTTTTTTTTTTGTTTTAATTACAAGAATGTGGATTTAGTATATTTAAGAAAAAAAGTACAGGGACTTTAAGTTACAGGAAGGCTTGCTTTCTTGCAAAAACATTGATAAGAAGTTACGCATGTTGGTCTTTCAGGGAATTGTGTTATGAATAACCTGTGGTCAACAAATTTGTTTTCTGTGGTTTGGGAGTCATTTGTTCACAAGGAAGTTTTCTGCCATATAATGGTTAACTGGTTAACTAACCTTTAGCCAATGTAATCAAAGAATACTTCAAAAGTGGTAACCACTTCTAGTCTTTGTTTCAAGAATGTGTCCACTGAATATAGCTCTGCCATAACTACTTGATCAAAACTGCATACCTTTTTCAAGCATTACATTCAGAGCCTCCTCTCTGGAAAAATGTCATCCTTTGGGTGAACTGTTCTTTATCACTTTATGGTATATCGTCTTGAATCTTTTTTTATAGTTTTATAGGAAGGCTCTAGGCTAGCTGACCATGTGGGCGATTTTTCAAGCCTAGACAATTTCCCTTTCAGAGGTGAGAATCAAACCCTGTTCCTTGTGCCTGTGAGCTGTTGACCATGCCACTGCTCACATTGGACAGTGATGCCCCACTCTCCTTGAAACTCAGTGAATCACTTCATACCCAGTAGAAACCAATATATAATTATACCTATTTTTATTAAGAATGCATGCATTTATTTATTGACTGATTGTTTTTGTTTACCAGGAAAGTCTGTCTGGGCATTAGTGTTAAATGACAGGCAATACCAAATTCATAAGTCTGTGTTACAGTTGTAAATGAGTTTGTATACAGCTCATGATTATCTTGCACAATATCTTTCTTTGACTGAGGAAAACCTAACACAGCCTGACTATTCATGATGTAACAAGAAGGAAAGAAACTAATGTATGAGTTACTGCAGTAGTTAGCAATATTCTCAGTTTGCAGAATCTCTGAAGTAATATTTGATTAAGAACAAAAGATAAAACATGACTATGTGGCTCTTCTCTTTTTATCCAAAATTTTAGGGGTTTTAATACTGTGACAGTAATGGGCCCCATTCCTAAGTCAAGGTTTTGTTAAAGTTCAGCACTGCTTTAATCTAAGAGGTTTGTCAAGAGTGAATTGTATACAATTACACATTTTCTGTGTTAATTCAGTCCAACTTTAAAAGGGAAGATGATCAACCAAATAGAAACATCAGTGTTTTTTTTTAAAACTACATTCACCTAGAAGTGAGATGGTGCAACAAAATGAAAAATACTTCTTTTACCTAGCAGGATTCAAATCTTCATTACCTGAAGCTTAATGAGGCAAATGTCCAGCCTTGTCATTAAACTGTCTTTAAACAGACAAGTCTATCAGCTGGAAATGCATCACGTGGGGACATGACACATATTAACAGCTACAGATATTTGAGCATGATACAATGTTAACCCTGCTAAATTTACATAAATAACACATAATTATACAGCTCAGGTATAGATGTAATTGTGTCACGCCTAGCTTTCTTGCCTGCAGTAAAACAATTAAGATAATTGGGAGACTTACTGAGTACAACAATTCATCTTTGAAACATTAGTTCTTGCTACAGGACTTCCAAGACTTGTGCTTATCAGGAACTAGAACAGCTATTGTTTCCCAGCCAGCAACCTGTACCTTATGGGTCATATTTTACACATCCTTTATGTGAAGCAGAGGCTGCATTTACAGATCTATCCAAACTCATGACAGGGCCACTAAAAACTGTGGAAAAGGTTATCAAAAGCACTGAAATATTTTTCAGAAAAAAATGTAACCAAATGCCTGGTTTTATAATTCACGAACAGGCACTGGGTTTCCCCTTGCAGCCTCTCCAATGTCATTTGCTCTGATATCGGCATCTCTGGTGTGGGCCTTGGTGATGTTAGGCTAAGTTCTGTCCCATGTGAAGGTGGCCACCATAGTAGCATCTACATCCACTTTATAGGCTCATAGGTTTATATTAGGTTTATGGCTAGACAGTAGACACCCATCAAGAAGCTTAGCCACATCACCCATACAATGATAAGGGTAGGCTAGTTTCCTCTGGACAGCAGCTTATTCGGATTGATACCAGGCATTGTTTTGTTATTGCCCATCCCATCACTGAGGCTGTCTTTGAAGGTAGTTAGGACGATACTTTGTTTGTCATGCAGAATCTTTCCAAATGTCAGGAATGTTTTGGGTAAGAAATCTCTCATGCTTAGGCCTTTGTATCAGGATTTCATTATTTATTTTATGAAGGTGGAGAAGCTCAAAAATCACATGCTATTTCATTATGTGATACATTAAACATAGGTCACATTTTCAGACCCTGTATGATTCAGACTAGAATAAAAGGGAATTTTATGTGTCAGAGAACATTAAGTCACTTAAATGGGACATCATTTTTGTTAAGAATCTTAGGAGGCTTTCAAGTGGTACAAGGTGCTTAGATGGGTCCATTGTAAAGGGTGTATGGGGGGCATTATATTTAATGATGGTTCAAATAAGAGAGGAATATAGAAGGACAAAGACGTATTATGACATAGATGAGATATCCCAACAGATAGGCTGTGTGAGGTAGAAGGACTTCCTAACCACAACGGAAACATAAGTAGGTTCATAGGTTCATAGGTAGGTACTAGGCTATTGGCCCAAGGGCCTATGCAAGCCTAGCCAACAAGGTTCCCTGGCTTACGCCACCCAAGAAAGTTATTTTCCTGTGCCACTGACGAGCAGAGACACAGAAGTGATCCCCGGGGTGTATTTCCTATTTCCCATCCACTCATCAAGATTTTTCTTGAAGAGTGCTAATGAAGAACTTTGCTTGACATAGATCAAAGAAGATCTCCTGTTTTAAGCAGGTAGCGTTTTAAAGGGATACCAGCAATGTGATATGGGTGGGGGTTAGAGCTTTACCAAAAATAACTATGTTGCCCTTCTTAGCAGTTAAGGATGAATCAATGGCTGACAAACCAGGTCTTGATCTGATCCAGGGCATCCTTTAGAATATTGGTATTATGGGAAGAATTGACACTGTGCCTAATTCACAGTCATCCATAAACTTGGTTAGACAGACATCTTGCATGCCCAATTTCACCTCTAAGAATAATGCCAAGTAAGAGGGATCTCAAGACTGAGTTCTGTGAAACATTACTAGCGACACCTCTGCAGCTATAGGAGATACTTCCTACCTTTATGATATGAGTTCTGCCAGTAAGCCAATTTGCTATCCGGTAGGCAATGTAACAGTTAATGCTAAGCCTGTAGAAGTTGTCTGTGATATCCACATGGGTAATGGTGTCAAATTCCTTGGTAATGTCAAGATAGGCAGTATTAATAGACTGGCCTTCATGTAAAGCTTCTGTGACCTTGTTAAATCACTCAAGGTTGAATAGACATGATTTGCTTTTAACAAAGTTATATTGATTAGGATCAAGGGTTTGGAAGTCACCTATGTCAGTATTAGTTAGCTCAACATTATTGCATTCCAGGACTTAAATAATAACACTAGTAGTAGGCCTATAGTTACCTGAGTCTGTCATGGGAGCACCTTTGTGAAGAAACACTACTGTGACTGCTCTCAAAGCTTTAAGTGGTGTTTGGTACATGCAAACAGATAGCCTGTAATATTATCAGGACACATGCAAATAGCGTTTTTAGTTGCAGAGTGCTGGGTTTACTTGACCTATGGTGATTTCATGCAGGATAGTAAGGTGAGAAATTGGCATGGTCAGAGCTGTAGTTGGCTCATCTAGTGCCCTGTGTCAGTTCCTGATCTGGCACCCTCCAACTCAAAAAAAAAAAAACTTCTATTTTAAAGTATAGTAACCCAAATGATGCATTTATAGTTATTGCAATTGGTTTGCTATAGCTTACCACACAAGAAACACTAAAGTGTTTTTCTGTACCAGCATTTTCTGTACCGGTATTCAAAAATGAAAAGAATGCAGGAACTATACTCGCTGATCACTCCCACTAACACCTGTAGCATAGACTAGATCCAGGCCTGCTGAATCTAGCTTTGTTTGTATAACTTGAGCACTAATCCAGACTGTTTGCTGTAGCACAGACTATATCCAGGCCTGCTGAATCTAGCTTTGTTTGTATAACTTGAGCACTAATCCAGGCATTCTTTAAAGTATTCAATTGTATTTATTACTGCTTGGTAGTGACTTGATTAAAGTGTAGCTATCATTCTAAGTCTTTTGGATTAAGCACTTGGGCTTCAGACCAGTTGTTTTACATTAGGAAGGTTTGTGGCCTGCACTGTGGTGGCAGGACAGGTAGCTTACATCCTTCTAAGTTGTGAACTGCTGATTGAGGGCTCACTGTCTGTTATTCTAAAAGTGTATTAGTTCTGGTTTAAGCACTTGGGCTTCAGGCCAGTTATTTTACATTAAGAAGGTTCGTGGTCTGCACTCTTGTGGGAGGAGAGGCTGGACTCTGCCCTTCTGAGCTGGGAATTTCTGGTTAAAGGCTTATAGTGCCTGCATATTTGAACTGTTTCTTACTTGAAATGGTACACCTTGTTTGCTGCAGCATAGACTAGATCCAGGCCTGCTGAATCTAGCTTTATTTGTATGCTTGTTGTTTGTTTGCTTGTTATTTCCCTGAAATGCTAATTCCACCTTAAATGCGGCTATTCAGCGCTTCTGTGGATCCCTAGTGATATCTGCATTGCTTACTGTACTTATTTCCTTGTTTCACTTGAAAGAAAGTTACTGTTTGTCATTTTTGCATTTAAGTTACCTGTAACACATTGCATTTAAGTTACCTGGCACTTGCTCACTAAAGCAATTATATAAGTCAGAACTAAAATATTAAAAGCACTACACCCTCACAAACTCCCCTTGAGTACCTCGTTCCCCATTGGCCCTTTTTTTCAGTTATAAAGGAATTACCAGTACTATTCTAGCATGTCCAAAGGTCAGTTGTCAATCTCCTCTCCGGTCCAGCTGGTGAATCTGGGAATCTTGAGGCAATGTTACAACTGCCTCATGTACACAGACAACCCTCTCCTCCTCCCAACAAATCCCAACACATGTGAGAGATGCAACCATATAGCCATACTGGAGGCTAAGCTCTCTCAACTCAGTACTGGTGAAACCAGTCAGGAGGAGAAGGAAACCACACTCACTACAATTCCAGTCTCACATAGACCTACCACGACAGCAAACCAAACACATAAACACACAAAAACATACTCGAAGGCTCTAAATAAAAATCTGCCTAAGCAGCAGAGACCGCCAAAGCAGACACCCAAGCAACCACTACCCCAAAACAAAACATGTGCAACACATAGCTCACAAAGCCAGTGTGCTGAACAGTCACAGCCCTTAAGGCTAAACAACACACCTGATACACTTGTAATAGGTGACTCTATCATCAGGCACACTGACGTCCCGCTCACCAGGCTGAACAAGGAGAAGGTCATGGTGAGCTACCTGTCGGGCACTAGGATCCGCCATATAACACAAGCACTCAGGTCACTCCAAGGCAAGTACAAATATGACTCAGTCATTGTCCATGCTGGTGTGAATGACCTGAGACATATCTCCCTGGACTACATGAAAAGAGACATAGAGGAGCTCTCTGAGCATGTAGCCCAGGCCGGTATGACCCTGACCTTGAGTAGCATCTTACCCTCACCAAGAATGATGCCACAATATGAAGACAAGATGATCAATTTCAACAACTGGCTTAAGTATTGGTGTCATTCAAAGGGGCTCCAATGCCTGTCAGCCTGGGATGGCATGCTCAACAAGCCACGATGCTTCTCTAGGGACGGCTTGCACCTGTCACCCCTGGGCTTTTGGATATTGGCAAAGGCTCTTGCTACCCCCATAGTGCCTTTTTTAGGCAAGGCTCAAAAGACAAACCCACCTCCATAGGTATCACAAGGGATAAGAAACTAAGAGTAATGCTACTCAACGC
Source organism: Protopterus annectens (assembly GCF_019279795.1). Taxonomy (NCBI): domain Eukaryota; kingdom Metazoa; phylum Chordata; order Ceratodontiformes; family Protopteridae; genus Protopterus; species Protopterus annectens. Next base: position 941,106,528 of record NC_056731.1, on the reverse strand, counting down.
CAGAAGTCTAAACCTCAAGATGCATGCACTCGAAACTCTCCTTAGCATGGAGAACATCGATATCTGTGCAGTAACAGAAACCTGGTTCAAGGCTCCCAAGTGCACTCCAGCAATACCAGGTTATACCTCATACCATGCTTTTCGGCCCCAAAACTTGGACCGAACCACAAAAGGAGGGGGAGTATCAATATTCGTCAAGGATACCCACACCTCCAGGTTGGTGGCACAGCACGAAGCATCAGAGACTATCCATGTGCAACTAACAGTGGGTAAAACTACCTTTCAGTTTATAGCCTGCTACAGACCACTCTCCCAAACCCAGGAACCCCACTCGGCCTTCCTGAGAACACTGGAAAATATGAAGGTCTCTCCAAACACCATTATATTGGGCGACTTCAACTACCCAAACATAGACTGGGAGCATTACTCTAGCTCCAACACCCTAGCCCAAAGGTTCCTACAATTTATAAACTCAAATGCTATGGAACAACTTGTTACCACTCCCACAAGAGGGGAAAACATACTGGACCTGATCATCACCAACATGGGGACTCTATGCTACAGACCAGAAGTGTATCCCTCACTGGTAAGATCAGACCATAAACTAATCTCACTGGATATTCACATCCCGACTCCACCCCCTGCCCTGAAAACCACAGTGAAAAACTCACCGAGGTGGAATCCTTCAAAGCCCCCGGGCCTGTGGAAAATACGGCCCAGCCCGCAGAATCCTTTATAAACGCATTCTATGAACACCTTCAGGAATGCATGGATCATGCAATCCCAAATAAAACCAAGACCCAATCCTCCAAAGGCAGACGTCCTGTCTGGTGGACCCCAGCCATAAACAAACTATACAATAGAAGGAGGAAGCTACTACATGATAGAGCAAAATCCCAAAAAGGGAAGGCATCTCTGATCAGTATTAGCAAAAAACTACGGGCACTCATAAAATCGTCTAAGGCCAGCTTTGAGAGAAAAATTGCACAGGACACTATGGATAATCACAAGGCTTTCTTTAGTTATGTTAGGAACCTGGATGGGAATTCCCAGATATGCTCAGAATTAGTCCAAAATGACAAAAAAATACACCAAACCCACAGACATTTCCAACATCCTAGCTGACAGGTTCAGCGCAAACTTCTCCCCCCCTCCCCACCGAAAAGGCAAATATCTATCCCAGCAGAGTGCTGCCTCCATGACATCTCAGATGCTCAGGTAAGAGCTGCCCTCTCCAAAGCAAAAAACACAGCATCAATGGGACCAGACAGTGTCCTGGGCTGCGTCCTACATGAACTCCAAGAAGAGCTAAACCCAAACATAAAACTACTGTTCAATCTCAGCCTTACTACAGGATATGAACCGAAAGAGTGGCATAAAGCAACAGTGGTCCCTCTCCACAAAGGTGGTGCCTCAACGTATCCTGGAAACTATCGCCCCATAAGCCTGACTAGCTTGGTCTGCAAAGCTATGTAAAGCATCATCATGGACCTAATAAATAAAGATATTAGGGACCTACAGACACTGGATCCTACCCAGTTCGGCTTTGTTAAGGGCAGATCCTGCCTCTTAAACCTGGTTGATTTCTTTGAAACAGTCACCAAGGCCACTGATGAGGGGAAAGTGGTCCACACAGCCTACCTGGACCTCGCAAAAGCCTTCGATACAATACCCCACTCAGGCATTATGGATAAGCTCACCAGCTTACATATAAACCCCTATATCACTAGATGGGTTGCAAACTGGCTCAAGGACAGAACCCACATGGTTAGATTTGCTGGAGCCATGTCAGACTCCAAACCAGTTACAAGTGGCATCCCACAAGGCTCAGTCCTGGAACCTCTCTTGTTCGTATATATTTCACGGAGGTACAGACCAACACGGAAGGACTGTGGCTGACTAAGTTCGCAGATGACTGCAAACTGGGCGCCGTAATCAACTCTCCAGCCGACACAAGCATCCTCCAAAAGGGCCTCATAGAAACAGACAACTGGTGCCAGAGCCATGGCCTCAAGCTAAATGCCAAAAAGTGTATAGTCATCCCCTTTGGCAAAAACAAAGTGCCCACAAATTACCACATAGGTGGTAATCCATTAAGTACAGAAGAAGTAATTAGGGACCTGGGGACCCAAGTTGACAGCAATCTCTCATTTGACAACCACGTGGCCAAAGTGGTTAGAAAAACATTTTATATAGCCCACCTAATCATGAAGGGATTCACATCTAGATCAGGGGAGGTCATCGTGCCTCTTTACTCATCCCTCATCAGGCCCATAATTGAGTACAATGCCCCTTTTGGGATGTACCTTACCAGACACCTGCAGCAACTGGAAAGACCCCAAAAGTACCTCACCAAGAGGATCAAAGGGCTCAAACAGATGCCATATGCTGCCTGGTTAAAGAAACTCCAGCTCTACTCAGTGGCATAATGCCTGCTCAGAGGCGAACTGTGCCTGACGTAAAAAGCCATGTCCAACCTGGAATTAATGGACATGCTGCACGTCAGAAAATCCAAATCCCATCGAGCTACGTGCTCGAGAGACTTGAACCTCAGCACTGAAATAAATAGGACATGCTGGAGGGACAGATTCATAACCCAGAGGCTCCCTTCACTCTGGAATAAAATCCCAGTCCAGGTTAGGCAGAGTCCCTCATTGACTCTCTTCAAGAGGAATCTTGATGAGTGGATGGGAGATCATAGGTTTACCCCGGGTATCACTTCTGTGTCACTGTTAGACAGAGGCACAGTATACTAACCTCGAAAAAGGGCACAGCAAAATTAATTTAAAATGGGTGGTGAAAGCCAAACACACTCTGGCTAGGCTTATAAATGCCCTAGGGCAGATAGCCTAGTATGAACCTATGAACCTATGAACCTTATACCTGGTGTAGCTGCCCCTTCACCCTACCATTCTAGTGGGGGCAATGGGATATGTGTGGGGTGTGAAGGTGGAGGCAAACTTAGCTACATGGACATTAACTATAGTTTGTGAGCCAGAGTGCCATATGCCATTGCAGGTAAGTTCAGAGCAAAAGTGTGTATTACTTGTGAGTTTCCTAATGAGGCTAATGAAGGCCTTGTGGTTATCTTTGGTATTGGTGCTACTCTAAGTTCATAAATAGCTCTGCATTGCCTGATGGTACACCTAAAGGTCGTGCTTAATGCTTTTACATCACTACTGTGGGGAGGGAAACATTTTTTATAGCAAGTCATGTCCTTTACTCTTTTTCCTATAGAGTTGATTTATATGACAGTTTTACTGTGCATTTATCACACTGCTTGGATACATTTATTCATGGGAGAGTAAAATTCCAGGGAAAGTGTAGAAGAAGGCATGACATCATACAATGGTTTGTTTAATGAAATATACTAGCTGTGTTTGTCCAGCATATCAATGAGTAGTACTAAACTGGCTTTTGAATTGTCCTGAAATGTTTATGCTTAGTGAGACTTTAATTAAGGGTGAAGCAAGATGACGTTATAAACTAGGAAGGAGGTGACATATGGAGTGGTACAAGAAGATACGTGCATGATCAGGAAGATTAGAACCCCTGGGTGGGGACAGGGACAATTAGCATTATGGAGCTAGTTTACAGGTTTGTCAGTTGGTTGAAGAGTAATTAAAGTCTCCCATTATAAGGATATTTGGCTTAATGAGTAGTTTTTCAAATTGACTGACATAATCAGTATTCTCTGAAGGAGATGCAGATTGGGACCTATAATCAGCAGTGATTTAGTAGGTACTTAGTAGATGATTTTGCTGAGATGCACTAGGACCTCAGTAAGTTCTAAGTTGGTATTATACAAGATGTAATCCAAAATACAGCACAAAAAATCACCAGCAAATAGTAGAAAGAACAATTCAGGTTCTTCAATGTTCACACTCTTTATTACAAAACTGAGAATTAAGCGCGTTTGTCTCCTGAAGCAGAGACTTCATCAGAATAATTAAACAACCATCTGAAAGCACTTTATATACCATTTAAAACATGATATGCAACTCTCTTAACCAATCCACACAGTAGATGTCACAAAATTGCAACTTCACATAAAAATACAACTCCACCCTCTCTTTTTTGAAAAATATGCAATATGCCAAAATAAAAGCATACAAACTTTTATACTATTTTATAGCCAAACTGGAGGCTGAACTCTCTCAACTCAGGGCTAGCATGACCAGACAGGAGGAGATGGAAACCACACACACAACAATCCCAGTCCCACATAGACCTACCACAACTGAAAACCAAACACATAAAAACACAAAGACATACTCAGAGGCTCTAATAAAAAACTTAGCAAAACAACAGAGGCTCCCAAAGCAGACATCCAGAAATCCACCACCTCAAAACAAAACACATGCAACACATACTACAATAAATCAGTGTGTCAACAAATCACAGCCCTTAAGGCCAAACACCATGCCTGATACACTAGTAATAGGTGACTCTATAGTCAGATACACTGATGTCCCGCTGACCAGGCTGAACAAGGAGAGGGTGACTGTGAGCTGTCTATCGGGAGCTAGGATCCGCCACATAACACACGCACTGAAGTCACTCCAAAGCAAGTACAAATATGACTCCGTCATTGTCCATGCTGGCATGAATGACCTGAGACATACCTCCCTGGACTACATGAAAAGAGACATAGAGGAGCTCTCCGATTATGTAGCCCAGGCTGGTATGACCCTGACCCTGAGCAGCATCTTGCCCTCACCAAGAATGATACCACAATACAAAGACAAGATGATCAGCTTTAATAATTGGCTCAAGTACTGGTGTCCTTCTAAGGGGATCCAATGTCTGTCTGCCTGGGATGACATGTTGGACAAGCCATGCTGCTTCGCAAGGGATGGCTTACACCTGTCACCACTGGGCTTCCGGATATTGGCTAAGGCTCCTGCCACCCCCATAGTGCCTTTTTTAGGCAAGGCTCAAAAGACAAACCCACCTCCTTAGAAAACAAAAATGGAAAAAACTAAGGGTAATGCTGCTCAACGCCAGAAGTCTAAATCTCAAGATGCAGGCACTCGATGCACTCCTCAGCATGGAGAACATCGACGTCTGTGCAGTAACTGAAACCTGGTTCAAGGCTCCTGAGAGCACCCCAGCGCTACCAGGCTATACCTCGTATCATGCTTTTCGGCCCCAAAACCCAGGCTGAACCACAAAGGGAGGGGGAGTGTCCATATTCATCAAGGACACCCACACCTCCAGGTTAGTAGCAACACATGAAGCATCAGAGACCATACAGGTGCAACTAACCATAGGCAACTGGTAGCATGTTACAGACCACCCTCCCAATCTCAGGAACCCCACTCAGCCTTCCTGAAGACATTGGAGGATATGAATGTATCACAAAATATCATCATACTGGGAGACTTCAACTACCCAAACATAGATTGGGTACATTATTCTAGCCCTAATACCCTAGCCCAAAGGTTCCTGGAATTCATAGATTCAAATGCACTGGAACAACTAGTCACCTCTCCCACTAGGGGAGATAATATACTAGACCTGATCATCACAAACATGGGGACAAAATGCTCCACACCGGAGGTATACCCCTCACTAATGAGATCTGACCACAAACTAATCACCCTGGATATACATATCCCATCTCCACCCCCAGCACAAAAGACCACAGTGAAAAACTTCTCAAAAGCAGACTTCACTCTTCTTAAGACTGATATGGTATCCTTTAAGCCCACTGTGCCAGTGGATATCACATCCCACAATGCCAAATCCTTCACAAATGTTTTCTATGGACATCTCCAAGAATGCATGGATCATGCAATCCCAAATAAATCCAAGTCCCTCTCCACCAAAGGCAAGCGTCCTGTCTGGTGGACCTCAGCCATTAACAAATTGTATAACAAAAGAAGGAAGCTACTGCACGTCAGAGCAAAATCCCATGAAGGGAAGACATCTCTGATCAACATTAGCAGAAAACTACGTTCTCTCATAAAAACATCCAAGGCCAATTTTGAGAGAAAAATCGCTAAGGACACTAAAGATAACCACAAAGCCTTCTTCAGCTATGTTAGAAACCTGGGTGGAAACCCTCAGGTATGCTCAGAGTTAGTTCACGACAACAAAAAATACACTGAACCCACAGATATTGCCAACATTCTGGCTGACAGGTTCAGTGCAAATTTCTCCCCTCCCTCACCCACAAAAGAAGAAATACTTATCCCAGCTGAATGTAATCTCCCTGTCATCTCAGATGTCCAAGTGAGAACCGCCCTAAACAAAGCTAAAAACACAGCATCAATGGGACCTGACGGTATCCCGGGTTGCATGTTACGTGAACTCCAAGAGGAGCTAAACCCACACATAAAAATGCTATTTAACCTTAGCCTTACTTCAGGATATGTACCTGAACACTGGCGTACAGCAACAGTGGTCCCACTCCACAAAGGGGGTACCTCTACAGACCCTGGGAACTACTGCCCCATAAGCTTAACCAGCCTGGTCTGCAAAGCTATGGAAAGAATCATTATGGAACTCATAAACAGAGACATAGGGGACCTACAGACACTTGACCCCACCCAGTTCGGCTTTGTAAAAGGCAGATCCTGCCTTTTGAACCTGGTTGACTTTTTCGAAACAGTCACTAGAGCGATTGATGAGGGCAAAACAGTCCATACAGCCTACCTGGACTTGGCTAAGGCTTTTGACACAATACCCCACTCAGGCATCATAGATAAGCTCAACAGCTTAAACATAAACCCTTATGTCACTAGATGGGTTGCAAACTGGCTAAAGGACAGAACCCATAAAGTTAAAATTGCCGGAGCAATGTCAGACTCAAAGCCAGTCACAAGTGGTGTCCCACAGGGATCTGTCCTGGGACCCCTCTTGTTCGGCATTTATTTCTCAGATGTTAAAGCAAACATGGGAGGGTTGTGGCTGACAAAGTTCGCAGATGACTGCAAACTAGGCGCCATAGTCGATACACCAGCGCACACATACATCCTACAAAAAGGCCTCACAGAAACGGACAATTGGTGCCGGAGTCATGGCCTTCAACTAAATGCCAAAAAATGTATAGTCATCCCCTTTGGGAAAAACAAAGTACCCACAAATTATCACATAGACAGCAGAGACCTAGGGACCCAAGTCGACAGCGACCTCTCATTTGACACCCACGTTGCCAAAGTGGTTAGAAAAACATTCTACCTTGCACACCTCATCATGAAGGGATTCACATCCAGATCCAAGGATGTCATTGTACCCCTATACTCCTCCCTCATCAGACCCATGATTGAGTACAATGCCCCATTTGGTATGTACCTCACCCGGCATTTGCAACAGCTGGAGAGACCACAAAAGTACCTCACCAAGAGAATCAAGGGTCTCCAACATATGTCTTATTCTGCCAGACTAAAGAAACTTCAGCTCTATTTAGTAGCATACCACCTGCTCAGAGGTGATCTCTGCCTGACGTACAAGGCCATGTCCAATCAGGATCTGATGGACATGCTCCACCTCAAAAACTCCAAATCCATCAGGACCACGAGAGCTAAAGACTTAAACCTTGGCACAAATATGAATAGGACATGCTGGAGGGATAGATTCATAACCCAGAGGCTTCCCATGCTTTGGAACAAGAACCCAGTTCATATTAGGCAGAGCCCCTCACTGACTCTCTTCAAGAGAAATCTTGATGAGTGGATGGGAGATCATAAGTTTACCCCAGGGGTCACATCTGTGTCACTGCTAGACAGGGGCACAGTAAACTAATTCTATTATATAAGGAGACCTTCATTGTGTCACTACTAGACAGAGGCACAGTATTCTAAATTTATTCTGTACATTTTTGTACCATTTCATGGGGTGGCAACAGCCACATCACTATGGCTAGGCTTACAAATGCCCCAGGGCAGATAGCCTAGTACTATACTATGAAACTATGAAACTATATATATATATATATATATATATATATATATATATATATATATATATTCATATATAAATATATTGTATTACACAAAAAATATTAACAAGTTAAAATTTATTTGCTCTTTCATGTAGCATAGGAACAATAGATACAGCATCATTTATCCCTGGAGGGAACATAGCTGCCAGCCTAATCTGCCACTCAGTTTCTTTTTTCTTTAACAAATTTCTCCAGTTACCACCCCGGGGTTCAAGCTTTACATGCTCCATAATACCAAACACAACATTTTTTTAATTTTATATAGAAAATTTTATATAGGAAAGACTGAGCATCCCCTAAAGAGTAGAATATACGAACATAGAAATGACATTAAAAAAAAAAAAAAAAAAAAAAATAATGCATTGTTTAAGCAGTCCCAAAATTGTTTAAATTTTAATCGATATAATTAGTGAACTACAAGTTACATGAACGGCCAGATCAACAATCACTTGGCCACCACTGTGCATTTGCCCTTTTCCCCCACTGTAGTGCAATCTCAAAGTTGGTATATTTAGTTAAGGGCTGTGTAGGGGCACAAGCCCTACATTGGGGGGTGCAGGGGGCAAAGTCCTCACTTTGTAATGTTTGAACTGGCATGTCGTGCCTAGTTGGCCTGATGATCTGGCCATTCGCATAACTTGTAGTTCGCTAATTATGTGTCTGTGAAAAAGCGTTCGGTGTTTAGCCATTTCAGTTTCATAATATAGACTCATACTAATATGCTGGTCATGTGACAGATAAGAACAGCTCCTGACTCCATAACAATAATTCTTAAGATGCCTGTATTATGTTAGGGTACTGATAGGGTTAAAGTGTTATATTAGAAAACTGGTATTAAGATGAATGCAATATTAAGGAATAGGTTGGTGAGAGAACAAGCAAATGACAGTCAGGGACATGATAAAGTACTTGATAAAGTCAAGAAAATCGTAAATAACACGAATAAATCCGGATACAGAACTAGAATACAAATAACACTGTTTTAATAAAGCACTTTTCGTCTAACCTATTGGTTAGACTTCTTCATACAAAACGGCATTCAACAATTCAAACTTAAATAAACTCATTAATTAAAACCATGTGATAAACAAAGCCGAAAATTTAAAAGGGCATGACATTACTTATAAAAAGTTTAAATTTAAAAGGGCATGACATTACTTATAAAAAGTTTAAAAAGGCAACAGTTTAAAGTAGAGCGGCATATACTGAATTTACTAATACATATAACACCTTAAATAATTCCATGTGGATACCAAATGACATAAGCACATATATTATGTCCATCTAAACTATTAATATCTAAACATTACTTTATTCATATTAGAATCTGCGGTGGTGGTGCTGCGGTAGCGCTGTCGCCTCACAGTAATATTCATATTAGAACTCATTAAATAACAGAAGAAGTCTATATTTAGAAATATAAAAACACACATAAATAGATAAATACACACATAAATATACAAATGTGTAATTATATAAACATATAAATACATACATAAATATACATATCCAACTATATGTCAATTTTATCTAAGTAAACTTTTCAATTTTAACAGACACATAAGAGAGCATTTATCATTTAGCCCTGGGTGGTAATATGCAGATAGTCTAATTTACTAATACAATTCTAACTTCTCCAAAAATAAATTAATGGGTCCACCTCTGTCAGTATATTCAGTTTGTTGTATTACCCAAAATTTAAAAGAATGATGTGGGAAAGTTTTAACATGTTTGGCTAACGCATTTTCTTCTTTTTGTATTTGAATACTGTATACATGCTCATAAATTCTGTCACGTAACCTACGATCAGTCTTTTCAACATAGAAAGATGGACAGAATTCACATTTAGCCACATAAACAACTGATCTAGAATTACAATTAAATTTCTTCTTACTTACAAGTTTGATACCATTAATTGCTATAGTAACACCAATTTCTATATATCTACAATAAGGACAATTACCACATTGTGTCATTCCAGGGTATTTACTTATTATCATTTTATTTCTCTCAAACATATTTTTAAAATTTAGGCCTTTCCTATAAACTAACTTTGGTTAATCTCCCACTTTGCTAATAACATTAGTGTCATCTTGTAATATCCTCCAGTTTTTGTTGATAATTCTCCTAATTTGTTCGGTTTCTACACAAAATGTCATAATAAAAGACAAACCAATTTTATTACTATTAGATGAAGTGTTTAACTCAATATTATTCACACTCATTTGACATGCTGTATTATGTTTCACAAGAATGGGGATGTATACACATACGTTCCTTTTATTTTTAACTTCTTCTATTAAGCCATCTATCAGAGCTTCAGGATAACCTCTTCTGACAAACATATTTTTCAGTTGAAGACATTCTAAAGCAAAATCATTAGATGTAGTGACCATACATGCAGTATGTACTAATTGGCCTTTCACTACAGACCGCTTATGATAAAATGGATGAGAGCTGGTAAAATGAAGGAAAGTATTGGAATAAGTAGATTTCCTATATATATTTGCCTCCCAAATACTCTCCAATCGATTTTTCTTAAGAAGCACATCTAAAAATGAAATCTGTTCTTCCTGAAAATCATAAGTGAACTCTAAAAAATTAGAAGTGTTGTTGAAATATTTAATCAGTTCATCAGCTTCATTTTTATTACCTGTGAATAGCATAACAATATCATCCAAATATCTAATGCAGAATTTAATATTCCTACATATCTGTTCACCCAGGAAAACAAAAGTGTTTTCCCACCGTGACATAAGTAAATTTGCATAGCTTGACCCACAGGGGGAACCCATTGCCACACCTCTGATTTGCAAATAAAAGCTCTTATTAAATGCGATAAAATTATTAGTAAGAATAATATCAAGAAGCTCCTCAATCAAAGAAATCTCAGCTTGTGGTGCATCCAACATTCTCAATCTTTGACTAACCCATTCAATACCTTGGTCATGGGGGATACAGGTATAAAGATCCCTCATGTCCACTGTGACAAAATTTAGATTCATGTCACAGTCTAACCCATTCAATTTTTCCAAAAATGACCAAGAGTCTTTAGCTATGTTCTCTTCTCTCATTACATATTTCTGAAGAATATTATCTACCATTTTACACATGCATAGGTAGCTGATTGTCTGCCATCGACTATTGGTCTGAATGAGAGATTGGTTAAACCCTTATGTATTTTGGGTAAGCCAAACATAGTTGGAACAATAGGTGCTAACATCTGAATATAATTATGCATATTAACATCAATTTTTCTTTCAATGAATAAATCATTAAAATAAATTTTAATTCTCTGGTTAGCTATATTACATTCATTTAGGGAGGCTGGTTGATAGGCTTCTGAATCCTAAATAGTTCGAATTTTATTTTTATAATCTTTGTCGGGTTTCATAACCCTCACCTGAGTTCACAAAGAACTTCCATTAGCTGTTTTTCGTCAATAGTCATATTGTGCTGAAACCTAAGGTTCCTATTATTTTCACAATAAAGCATTCTTAAATCTAATTCACAAACTCTTTCAAAGTTTTGTAAAGCAACATGTAGAGGTGGATTATAACAACTAGAACTCTACAGGTTTCACTATTAATATTATTAACACCTAATAGACTCCGTAAATTTAATTTTCTTACAAACATTTTCAAATCACATGTTAATTTGGCAATGTCCATTCTTCTTGAAGGGACAAATGTAAGTCCTTTTGCCAAAATGTCCGCTAATTCTCTAGTAACATTAAAGGAAGAATAATTATAGATTGAAAAATCGCTTCCAGTATTAGTAATTATAACAGGAGTATCGCTAGATGCAATTTCAAATATTATCTCCTGATGTTCTTCCTCCTGCGTTGATTCTAAAACCGGCACTGTTTGCCCTTGGTAAAACCCTGACCTGATGAGGAATTAGGGTGTTGATTATACTGATTCAATTGATTGTTCTCACCATAAAACCGTTGATTGTCATTGTGGTTATGAGCAGCTTGATTAGCACTTGACATTTGGCTTTTCATTCGTTCACTCCTTCTAATATTGTTACTGCTCACAGCATAACTTGTAGATGATTCTTCATTAGAAGAATGCTGTCCAATGTCATTATTTTCTCTTACAGGGGGTGCATTTGATGTATTGTTAGCACTCAAACCTGAATTAGATACATTTTGACTAAAAAGTCAAGAAAATCAACAGAGAATAAACTGAAGTAAAGCTGCAAACAAGTACAACTAGTTGACAATGTAGTCAACACTGGCTTGAACACTAGTTGCAGTGTTGGGTTTAACTATAACAACAAAGCAGGAATTTTTAACAGTTAAAATAGCAAAGCAATTAGCTATTAGAAAACAAGCAAAAACAGGACTATTTAAGGTATAGGTAATTTACAAGCAGAAAAAAAACAACAAAAATAATCGAAACCAAAACGGTCTAAAAGTAGGAAAAGCCAGCAAAAATAGTCTAAAAGCAGAGCCAGTGAAATACAAGCAGGAAAAGTAGAAAATATCAAGAGATGCTTACCTTGTTTCTGACAGTTGTTAAGGTGATGCAGATATGAGAAGGATCAGATGGATGTAAGTGCAGTAAAATTCATAGTGAGTGATAACTACACTTTGTAAGTTGCTACAGGATGCAATGAATTGACAGTTATCACAGGACTGAGCAACAGACTGAGAGTATTCCATAATCAGATGGTGACTTATATTATGCAGACACACAAAGTGCACTTCATAGCAGGTCAGTAGCACACTTCTTTTATAATCCCTACCATACAGAATTTTGCAAGAAGTTTGCTCTAGATGACATACGTTTCAAAGGAAAGAGAGGGAGTTTCCTGAAACCAGGAAGTAGCACTAATAGCTATTTCAATAGAGAATACAGGAGGATCATTACAGCAAAACATAAGGATTGCTAGCTATTTATTGAAATGAACCGCAGACTGCTGTCAGCCCAGACAAAATGAGTTCCAATCTGCACAACCATTCTTGAAATTCAGGCAACCTCCAGGTGAAACAGGAGCTAGTCAGTCATTGAATATTAAAGTGGAATCTGGCCCTCTTGGAAAGAATTTGGATAAAGAAGCTTGCCCTTCTTCCTCTCGCAAAAAGCAAATTAACACTCCCAGAAATTCCAGGTAAGTCCAAGTAGGCAAACTCATGAGAATCCTCATAGAAATGCAGTGTAGAGAACCAGCTGGAAAAAAAGGTTCATACAGTAGTTTACTTGTCCTCCTCTTCTCTTCCCTTCTTCTGTGTGGTTTGCACCCAAGACAAAAATGCTGTTTACTTAACCATGTTTTTCAACAGCAGCAGGTATGTGTCCTTTTCAAGGCCCTTTGATGTAAGGACATCAATTCCTTAACAGGGATAACCCCAGCAATTTTTGTATGGGTAACCCTCCCAAACATTTTTTCCAAAACCCAAATGAGGATCCTCATACATTTTTCCAAAACCAGTGAAGGATCTCAAAGCTTGATATTCCCTCTCTAAGACAGCAACACGTCCTACCATAAGTAGCCTCAGCACTTCTCCAGGTCAACCAAACATTGGGGTCCCTCAGTAAAGAATCCCACTACCTCCTCTTCAGCTCTTGATGGTGCAATAAAAAAGAACAAAAGCTGGCAAGATCTTTTTTCTCCTTAAGGGAACTAAATACTACATATGATGTAAGATGGACCTGGATAAGGAGGATGATGCTTCCTCACCATCCTGTCTCCCCAGGACTCAAGGTTTAGGAAGCTCTAAATATCAAAAGAGACAAGAAGAGCAAGGACCAGAAGGAGGACTCCTGCCTCAGAGGTGATTCCACATAACATGCAAAGTCTCAGATCACTGGTTGCTGGTATTTTTCTTGATTTGTTGTTATAGAACTAGAGTCAACATGTTGGCTCCCTACTGGAAGTGTAACATACATAATTGTATGTCCTGCAAATGCAAAAAATGTAAAGTGCCATTGTCATGTAAACACAGTGACTCTCTCTGTGATATTATTAAAGCATGTTTGCAGGGAGGCAATACTTCCTGTATCCACCCCCACCCATTTACATGCACTAACTCTAAAATTGTTGCACCTCAGAGAAAGGGGGGAATATTCCAAGCTACCACAGCCCTAGAATTAGCATATCTATTTAAATATATCTGCATTTTCTATCTCAGTGTTCTCAGGACTGCATCTGTGGTCTTCAAATGTAAAATAGGAACCCCACCCTGACACTGTGACCCACAAACAGAGGAAGGAAGACAAAAAATTCCACATAAGTCAGAGGCTGTGCCATGTTAACAAAGAATTCCTGCCCTGACTACACAGTATCTGTGGCTGTGTTGAAGTTTAGCCTTACTCTTCAGTCCAGCCTCTAGATAGGGAGTTCAAGGACTGTTTTACAATGCATTTTTCACACTTTTGCCATAATCCTTTAGGATGCAGAACTATTAGACCAATATGCTATATTTGCTGTGGGATCTTTTGGACAAGACAGCTGAAATTATAGCATCTTTATCTGAAACAATGGAGACAAACTACAGAGTGACTTCTAAATCAAAAGTAAGCTCACCCATGTTAGAGGTAACCAGCACCACTAACAGAGTGACCTGTGTGGTAGGAGTCTACATAGCTTTTTGCCACTGCTCATGACTGTAAAGGATACCCTCCATTGAGGATATAGGTTCATAGGTAAGTACTAGGTTAGCTTCCCTTGCAGGACATTTTAACCCTGCCAATTTCCCTTTTTTCTCAAAATGACCTATCCCATTTGGTTAGAGATTGGCCTTACCCATAACATGGTTGACAATTATACATTAACTCTAATGGAAATAACTGGGATCATATCATAGATAATCTGAGAGGACCCATGCATAGATTAAAACATTTAGGAGCTGCCTCTATCCATTAGCAATACAAGAGGCAGTCCTGAAGTAAATTTTCTCTTTCCCATCTATTGATCCATGTTGCACTTGAATATGAATAGAGACTTTATTTAATCCGGAAGAGGAGTTTGTTCCACAGTAGAGGTATCCTCTGCAAGATATACCTGTCCTTCCAAACTGTTCTGTTGATGTTGCAGAAGAGGTTTAGATCCCTAGACCAAGTATTTCTCATGCCATTTACTTGCTGATGTGCAGTAAATCCATCGGTACTGGGTGGGAGGATGCCTTGTATGCCAGACACAGGCCACCTGTTAGCAGTCTGTAGGATACAGAGTATAGTAAGAGGGCGTTGAGTCAGTGCATGTAGGACATGTTATTTTAGGCCTTGTATTCTTTTAGCAAGGTCTTTATGGGTGTTTCAGTTGTTGGACATGTCTGGACAGATATATGCCAAACAGGGCATTATATTCAATGACTGGCCTAATGAGGGCTGAGTAATGGGGGGCAATGACATCCCTAGATCAAGACACAATCCCTTTGTTTATAAACTGTACAATATAGAAGGAACTTCTTACAACAATGGACACATGTTGATCAAAACTTAGGTCACTGTCCACACATGTTCCCAAATTCTGAACAACTGGGTCAACTCTTAGGAGAGTATTGTCAATGTGGTAGCTCCCTGGGGTAGATCACCTCCCAAAGGATACAATAATGCATTTTTTGGCATTTAATTTCAGTCCATGATTTTGGCACCAGTTATTTATTTGGGGCAAACCCCCATGTAGGATGGTTAAGTCATTTGGGGATTCAATGACTACTCCTAGCTTGCAGCCATCTGCAAACTTAGTCAGCCAGAGACTTTTGGTATGGGTTTTTATTTCAGAAAGGTTGATGCCAAAGAAGAGGGTGTCCCATCATAGAACCCTGTCAAGACCTTTTCCTGAATACACATGTTCATGAGGCTATTAATGCAATGTCTGATACCAATATTTAGTGTCACATTTCTAGAAAGTAAACCACATGACATATCACAGTTATGAAATAGCATATTTAAAATGATATACCTCTTCTACTACAGTGCTTGCCATGCACTTAGTCTGATTTGTGTGATTGTGGAGCTGTATCTCTCAGTCTTCTCAAGGTGTTAAGGAAAGAAAGCTGGCACACTATACATTCTGGTAAAATCACAGAATCGTAAAACTGGTTTCTTTTCAAAGATGGCTTTCAGTGCAGTTTGAAGAGGGTGTTTTTGAAGTCATATCTGGCACTAGTTTTGAAATACTACCGATGGACTTCTTGTAATGAGGAATTTTAGGAAATGTGCCTTTTATCATACATCGAAAGACAAATAGGTTTTACTTCAAATATATCTGTTTTCATATTAAAACAGCTATACAAGTGATGCTTTTAGATGCACTTCTTACTGTGTTTTTGACATACTTTTCTCAGTCTTGTAGTATGGCACCTCAGCCGTAGTCAGTAGAATTGTCTTAAGTATGGAAATATTTCTTCAAGCACACTGGAGGCAATTTACTTAGACTAACTTCCTCCTATTTCTACTGGAACATCAAGCAGCAAGGCATCTTTGCCAGTCCAGCCTGGTTGCTATAACTTGAACATATTCCTGAATAATTCTCCTCTCATGCAAGTTCTTTGTAAGAATGCTTAGTCACATCTCCCTGGGCCTTCATCTACCTCTCCCCTCTCTTTCCAGGACCCACTTCAGTGCTACCTTTAGCAGGACTTTCTCCGGATATTGTCATCTCTTCTAAGCTTTCACTATTTATTATGTGCAGCAATACCTTGCAGACTTCCTACACCAGAGGTTTCCAGTATTCCATTATTAGAGATATGGTCTTTCCTTGACACATGCACAATTGCTATTAAGCACAGAGACAGAAAAACATACAAAGGCTGTGCAATGTTTATGATTTTTCCCTCATATCTCAGAGTCTTATATCATGGTGGCAGTACAACTGATATGTCGAGGTGTAGTCTGACATTTGTGATGACTGTATAAAGGGGCCACAGTGGGCAAAGATGCTAGAAAATTGAAGCTGTTTTGTCAGTTCTAATTTTAGTATTTACTTCTAGGTTGCCATCTTTTGATGCTTAGCTCCCCAAATAAGGGCAGTTGTCGACATCTTCTTTTGGGTTATGGTCAGTATTGATATGGAAATTCTGTTTTGCACCCACTATCTTCGATTTAGTATTCATGCTGTTCAAGATTGACCCTACTTTACCCATAAGTTTATCTGTCATTTTCGACAAGGATTATGGAGTCTAGCTGAGCAGCACAATGTTATCAGCAAACTCAAGGCCTTTCATGACTGGATTCCCATTTAATGCCAAAAGATGGCTTACCTACTGCATTCTGAACTCTATGATGGTTAGGAACACCAGCAGTGACATTATGCAGTCTCATCTAATGCATGCGGTAATGTCAAAGATATGGCTTCCTTACTGCTTATTGAGCGAAACAGGATGAGATTCTAACTGGTCAAGTTCAGTTCAGCAAAGCTGAGCTCCTCAGTCACTGTTATCCACAGGAAAATATAGACAATGCAGTTTCTAACTGTGTGCCAGCAGTGATTGTTTTTGTGGGAGATTTCTCCCTTCTTCATGTTTCCCTGACCATGTTATTGATGCATATATGTGAGGAGTTGGCTCTCCCCTGCAAAAAACACATGCACTTAATTTTTCCAGGTGTAGTACCTTTTCACTTGCTCCATTTACTGAGGTTATCTTCTGAGGAGTGGTACAGCTGCATCACAGCTCCAGTCATCTAAAGCAATATGAAAATTTTTAAATATCTTTATTGAATTATCACTTGTGATATAGGCAAACTTACGTTTATACAAAAGTAATCAAACCATATTAACAAGTTCACATTTACAAGCATTATAGGATCTATAACAATATATGTGATATATAATCTAAGCAACATTATATACATTATGCAGTGTATGCCTTATCTTAAACCTCATTTCTCCTCCAAAACTTTTTTCTGCATGAATTGTTCCCACAATTTTCTTTTTTTCTATGTAATTTAGTCTTATCATTCTCTAATGATCCCACTTCCTGCTCTTTTATCACTATTACAATATTTGCTTCTTCAAGTATAGTTGGTTTAGAGATTAATTTCTATTTTCTAGCAATTGTTTTTTCGGCAGCCACCAGACTTAACTTTAATAAGGCCTTATCATGTCTAGGCAATTCAGATCCTGCATCCCAGCTTAAAAAATATTTCATTAATTAAACCAATTTGCTCTCCCAGTCTTTCTGACAGAGTACTCTGTAAGAATTTTATAAAGTCTGCCAACTCATTGCACTCCCAAAACATGTACCCTGGTACCTGATCTTTCCCAATTACATCTTCAGCTATAGCTATACCTGTGGAAAAATTATTTGGAGTCTGCTCTGAGTATAAAAGTATCTGTGCAAATGCTCCCAGGCAAAAATCCTAAATCTGCTAGACTTTGTTGCATATTTGGGAGCCACACATATGTCTTCCCATTGTTAGTTTATGAATTGTATATCTAATCTCTCTTCCCAATCTTTTCTGACCTCTTCTGATTGATTCATATACTTATCGTACAATATTTTATATGCCCTAATAATTGTCCTTTTTTTAACAGCACCTTCTGTTTTAGATTCAGCTGAAAATTCAACCAGTGCAGGACTTTCATTTAGGATTCCCCTATCCTTTTCTATTTGTCTATATTTTGATATTACTCCCTGACAGTGGAGGTAATCACTAGCCTGCAGTCCAAATGTCTTCTTGGTCTCTTCCCATTCTATTACCTTTCCTTCTCTAATTATTTGATCCTAATACCTTGGTTCCTTTCCAGCCCCCTCTTGTCTATTCTATGTAGCCCATATTGCAGTCACCCATATCGGCAGAATCTCCTTTCTCCATTACCATGTTGGCTTATTCCTTATTGTAAGCA
The DNA here is from genome assembly GCF_019279795.1 of Protopterus annectens. Taxonomy (NCBI): domain Eukaryota; kingdom Metazoa; phylum Chordata; order Ceratodontiformes; family Protopteridae; genus Protopterus; species Protopterus annectens. Next base: position 941,087,780 of record NC_056731.1, on the reverse strand, counting down.
ATATGGCATTAGTCAGTAAGGATTAGAGAAATCTTCTTTTAGACACAATGTCTTTGGTTGAATATTTTAGTTACAGATAATAAAAAAGGGGGGGGGATAGCTACTTCCCTGAGCGGTCAAACATCAGTTACAATGTTCACATAGTTAAAACATCATTCAGTTGGCCATCCTAATTGCAAGCCAAGTGTTTTGTAAGGTACCTCAGCTGACTTGGATCTACAGATAAAGGAGAAATTGGGGTTAATTACAACAGAAAAGTTGAAATATGTTCTTCTGTGTGTACCATTATTTTTTATCATTTGGGTCTTAGACTATTACAAAAAGCGAAATGTTGGCAAATATTACATTTGCAAGCTTTTCTAAAAGAAAACCATGTGAGGTTTCTAGAAGTTAAAAGAACTTATTGAAGCAAGTGCCGATGAGTGGAAGAATGTGTTTTTTATCTTTGGGAATGCTACGTATAAGAAAACAAAGAAAGTGTGGAATCTGTGGAAATTCTGTTAATGATACACACAGCCTAGGATCCAGGCAGATGTCTGAAGCTCTGATTTATGTCTGTGAAGTAAACAGATGTCTAGAAGTTAATGCCTAAGGTTTTGAATTATATCACTGATTTAAAAGTTACTGGTGTAAACATATCATTGAGGTAGCTGAGATTCAGGACTATATTTCAGATTGAAATTCATAAAAATGTTGGAAGCTATCACCAGAAAAAAGTGAGAATTGTATTTCTGATATTTGTGGAAAATGTGTTTTAGGTGATGCCTTTAAAACATGTATTAAATTTAGTACTTTTACAGAAGAGGAAATTTGATGTTTGTTAAAGAAGGCCTATGACTATAGCTATACCTATTTTGTAAATCCATTGAAGAAAATATTAGCAACTTAATTGTCACCTCTGGTTAAGGTTATTGCCAAACAGTACAGATTGCCTGAGGGTTATAAGGCAAATTAATACATTATTAAGATAATTCTGAGTTTATAGAAGCCATTTGAATTTGATTAATAGTCTCATGGGTGTTTTTGCTTAACTCAGATGGGTCTCAACAAAAAAAAAAAAAATGACTGTGGACAGTCAGATTAAAAAAAAACAATGAGTATTTAATGTGTGTGACTGACTGCAATGCTTTACTGAAGTCAACTGTGTAAAATGAAATAGGATTAGATGGCAGTGGTTAACTGGGTGAATGTTTTGGTTGATTCTTTGGCCCAGAAATACTCATGCACAGTTTCTCAATGAAATTATATGACAGCTGCTATGCAGTTTTTTTCTTTGTTCTTAGTCTTTTAGCCTGAGATCTGGCTATATGTCCTCCTGGTAGAAGGGTAGTCTGCTGTCTTCCTTGATGTTGTTATGGGTGAAAACAATGAATAAAAGCTTTCTAACGATCAGCATGCAATACTGAGAATGAGTTCATGAAACTGCGAACATGTCTATTGAATGTCATGTTGTATTCAGAATGAGTAAATTACACCGTAAGAAAAATTGCACTAGCTAGTGAAAGCATGCCATTTTGAGACTGAGCAGATATTTCACTAGAGGTACCAGATCTTGTCATAAAAGGGAAATGCCTTAGACTGATAAAGGTATGTCATGGGGAGAAAGTACTTTAGCAATGATATTAGGAATGACATAAGTAAGAACTGAAGGACAGAAAATGTAGCTGCCAAGATGGGCCCCAAGTGTTCATCAGAGTACTATAATGTAGAGACTGCTTTTTAATTCACTCATGCTCAGTGCTGCAGTCCATCCATGACATGAAGAGGACAGAATGATTGTATGGGAAGTAGAACAGAAAGCAGCCTTTGAAAAAAATGAAAGAGACTTTTCTCTTCCACCATTAAGTCAAATTGGTTAAAACATCAACGTTTCCTGGGGTATATGGTAGTGGTGAATGAGAAGAAAGAATAAATCCTTATTTAGTGAGTAAACCCTGAAACTTACATGAATAACTGAGAAGATGAAGTAGTCCATGCCCACTTAGTGAACTTGTTAAAGCTCGTGAGACAAAAGAGGTGAAGTGAAAGTCACAGTGTTCAGTTTCAAATTGTCTGATAGAATCACAAGCTGCAGTGGTACAGAGATGCAATTAATGGTAAAGTAATACATGTGATAGAAAGTAATTACACATTTTAACTCCTGCACCACTGCCATCAATATTTTTGGACATAGCTTTATTAAACTCACAGATTATCAAATAACATCTATCCAAAATAATTAATATCATGGTGCAATCATATATTTACTGAATTTATACATTCATTTTTCTTTTTTATAAACTTTTTCAGATTATATACTGGTGACTTTTTCCAGCCAATAAACCTACATACCATTCACTACTGTTGTATTTTTAAACAATTTTCAATTCCCCCCAGTTTGCCTTATCACTCTGGTCCCATTCTGAGGGTAATAGTTCCACACATTCTATTTAAGGATAAGCATCTTGTCTTGTGCTCTGTAATATGCCCCACTCCAATTGCTTTATTTCCTTTATCACACCTAGTAAATCTTCTATGGTCAGCCTAACCCTATATGTCTACTTTCTGGTTATTGCTTTTTGGCTATGATGGTAATTAGGATTAATAATGCCTTCTTATACACTGAGATTCTAGCTCCCCTACTCAAACTTAGCACAATCATCTCTTTAATAAGTTCTTCTTCTTCTACCCGCATCTGTCCTAGGGCATTTTGCAAGGCATTTTTAAACTCAACTTTGCATGGTCCCAAAAAGTATGCTCCCAATTTCTCCTCTCACACACCTCCAACAGTTACTCTGAACCCTAAGAGAAGATCATTTTCAATTTATTTCAGGTATAAAAATATCTATGCAAACACCTCTTTACAAATATCCAAACTGTCTTGATTTAGTTGCATAATTCAATGACCTGTACACTTCCTCATTGATCTTTGGTAACTTGTCCACCCTCCTTTATCTAGCAATCCTGCCCATGTTCCTCTAATTGATTTTTTATAATTAGCATGTGCAGTTCTGTACATCTTACAAATTATCTCCATTTTCATACTTTATCTCTTCTACCCAATATGCCACCACCTATTACTCCACTTTCTCTCTCCCTCTTTGTCTATTGTCTGCTGTTATTTTCAGATAAGGGAGTATATCCCTATCATATAATCCATACACTTCATTTGCTTCCTCCAATTCTGTTAGCTTCCCCTGGATAATGTATTCCTAATACCTTGATGCTTTGGCTAACCTCCTCCAGAATCTTCCCGCTGCTTCTTGCCTACTTTCTATCCATTTATTTGGGATGTCTATCAACGTATTCTATATCCAAACTAGCCTACTTTCAGTATGCTATCTGTTACTTTATATATGTAATACCTTGCCTGGTTGTTTTTGTTCTCTCCAGCACCTGTTTCCAATAAAACAATCTCTCTCCATCTCAAGTAGTCAATTCTTGCATCATCATCATCATATTTCTCCATTTTAGTTTACATCCCTCTACTTGTAGTATACATAATAGTCATAACAGTGTAGCCTTAAATTGACTCCTTAAAGCAGAGAGCACATTCTTCCCTTGATCCATTGCTATGATCATCTTATGCTACATAACCCTATGTCTCTTTCCTTCCCAAATAAGAATTATTTGGTTCTTTATTTATTTCTTGCCATAATTTAGCATCAGATTCACAGAAATATGCTTGGCTATCATGTAAAATAAAAGGGGCCAAATACTTTTCATTGCCTATACCAGTGATGGCGAACCATTTGGGTTCGACGTATCAAAAATTCAGACAATGCCTAACGTGACTCTGCTTGCGTGTCACACCCAAACAAAAACAAATAAATTAAATTAAATAAATGAATAAAAATAAATAAAACCACATGGCTCTCAATACTTCAGGGATAAATCTCAACAGAATCAGTGACAAATCTAGAAATAAGAGACATGAACAGTTTTAAACTACCAGTACTATTAATCTGAGACACTGACAAAAAAATGAATGTGAATTAATATACATTTTCTGAAGTAAAAATTAGTCTATAAATCTAATTATTGTCATTATTAAGTTTAAAAAGTCGCCAGTTTTGGGTGGGATTAAGAGGGACAGTTGAGAGGAATGTAAAACAGCAAACTGCAAGAAATACAGACTACTTGCTCTTTGCAGAAGTGTAACCACAAGGAGAAAACCATGTCAGCACTGCCCTTTGCAGACTCTATCGAGAAAGTATACCGAAATAGTCTTTGAGGTAAATAACTTCCTTACCTCTGCAGCAGTGTTGTTGAACAGGCTTCTGGCACAAAATAATTCAACGCCCTTCGCAGAAGCAACAAATGCAAAAGCAGTTTCTTTGATAACTCTGGTGTTGGTGAACACTGGTGTGTCACCCAACATGTCATGGTGTGTTACCTTTGACACGCGTATCATAGGTTTGCCATCACTGGCCTATACCATACTATCCAGAGCCATAATCAAGAACATCATGCCCTTTACCTTTTGGATTTTTTTCTGCTTAGTTTCCTACATTATCTCCTTTGCTACTAGTAATGTGACTTTCCTAAGCTGTGGTCCTAGGTACTTATTTTTTTCATGCCCCAAAGGTATGGGAATTACTGCACTACATAATAAAATAGTTTTCAGATATGGCATTTAATTTATCTGCTTTTATTTTACAACAGAAAATATTTAAACTTCAAAATATGCCACAACACAGGATCAGCTTGCTTTGGATTTGTCAAATATGTTATTATTCTTTAATCCTGGGAACTTCTTCAAAATAATGAAACACATTAAATCAAGCATTTTCAAATAAAAATAGTTAATGATGTCAGACCCTTCAATCAATTAATGATATACATGTAATTATCAATTGCCTTAAAAGCACAGCACTTATAAACTAATACATCCCTGTCTATAAAAAATTGTTATACTGTCTAAAATACTTGTTAAATATATTTATATTTTAAGAAGCTTTTAATAGAAATATTGTCATTTATTCCTGGAGTACAATCTGGTGTTAGGAAGACTTGCCGTTTTAATTCCAAATATTCCAAGTAAGAATTAAAAGACCCCACAAATTTCTTTTTATCCACTCTTTAAATTACAAAAAATTGGAAGCAGATGTATGGGAGTTTCAAAGCCTACCAGAATGCTAGTAAAAGCTCTGATGATTCATCCTTGGATGAGGGAACAATTACAGGAGAAGAAGTTTTTTCTCATAAACAATCGGTCATTGGATTTTTCAGCGGCGAAGAAATTAACCCATTTTCTGAAATTATTATAAATCTGCAGCCTTCTAGATACGCTAACAACAAATGTAAAGAAGTGTAAGACTTTAAAAATACTTTTTACGAACTAGAGAAAAAAATATTTACATATAAAGCTCTGGTTCTTGAGAATCATTATTTAAACAAATGCTGTGACTTGAAAATAGTCCCGTTGGGTTTGAGAGTTTATGCTTTTCCTAACGGTGTTACTTATGGGGATAAAGTGCTTGAGGACATTAAAAACATTTACAATCAAGCTGGCTTAGAAGTATTACAAGTGCTTATTAAGTGGAATCATGAGAAAGTGAAGTATTTAAAAGAACAGATCACAGTACTTGATATTCAACTAAGCCAGCATTTATGTATCTATCGTACCAGTATTTATACCATAGCCTTGCTGAAGAAATTGAAAGCACATGGAATTAATTATAAATAAAAAGCAAAAAAAAGCTAGCCAGAGATATTAATGTTTACCAACATGGGTAGGCCTTCATACTTAAAAAGAAAGGTCATTTTTTGACTAATGTGCACACAGCTAACATTCAACAAAGAAAGGAAACTGGTACAAACTTGGACAGACTTGATTCATTTTCTGATACTGCAGAACTGGAAACATTTAGTCCTTCTAATTTATCCCATAACAAAAAGGTTATGGTGAGTGTATCAAGTGATTGCAGTGACATTATTTCTCCATCCCCTTTTTCTTCACAAACAATGGATTCAGGGAGTTTACCACCAAATAAAGAGAGTTTAAACACAATAGTGAAGAAGAAAGGCAAGAACGAAGGATGCTGAATATTGTTTGTCCTATTTTTAATTTGACTAAAATAATTTTTTTAAAATGATGAATTTGTTATCTTATCAAAAGGTTCTTCTTTTTTTGCCCACAAATAGAGCATCTATTGTTAATACATTGTTGGATTTTAAATGCTTTGTTAGGAAATTGAATTTAGAATATATTTTACATGATGTCATCACAGATAATCATTCTTTTAAAAGACCTGCCACTGTTAATCTTCCTTTAATAAATGCATTGCATACTTTTTTGATAATATGTGAAGCTGAATTATATGAACTGTTTTATAATAATTACAAAACTAAAAGTAACACTAAGTTTAATAAAAGTTACAATTTAAATAAAGACAATTTGATGCCCAGAAAATTTTAATTAGTTACTCAGAATTGAGATATATGAGGGCTGATAAGGGGCATGGAATAGTAATTATGGAGACTGTTGATTACAATGAAGCCATTTTACAACTGCTTTCTGATAGGAATAGTTATACATTGGTAACCAAAGAATTTGTTATTAAAAGTTACCCAAAGCTGGATTTAAGCCATTTAGATATGTTATATCAGGGTTTTTTATCCTTGAGTTGTTTGAATGCCTAACAGTTGAACAATGACAGTTAGGATTTCTTTTTACAATACCAAAAATACACAAAGACTTGGTACAGCCACCTTTTAGGACAATAGTTTCAGAGCCTTTCAAGAAAACCATTAAAATATCTATGTTTTTGAATAAAATGTTAAATCCAGTTGTTCAAGCTAGTGAATTTTACCTACAAGATTATTGGGTATTCTTAGATTTACTTAAAAATATATATATATTTACAGGGCAAGAAACGTTTTTTATGTACTATAGATGTAACATCACTTTATACCTCAGTTGAACAAGAAGGGAGTTTGGAATTTGTAAGATTGTATCTCAGTAAATATGGCACACAATTGAATTATGATGTTAGTATTATTTGTCAACTATTAGAGCTTTTATATTTAATAACATTTCCACCAAATTAGAGGAGTGGCAATGGGGGCTCAAGCGGCCCCAGTTTTTTGCTAATTTAGTTTTGTGTTGGTGGGAAAAAGAGTATTTATGTAAAATACCACACTATAAATGTGTTAAATTCTATAAAAGATACATTGATGATTTATTTTATATTTGGGCAGGAGATAATGTAGCATTAGATGAATTTAGTCAACAAATTAATAACAGTATTTCATGGTTAAAGTTTGTAAACAGTGATGAAGGAACATTAGTGCACTTTTTAGTTGTGGAATTATCTATAGATGTTTCTAGAAGGACTTCTTGTAACGTCTATTGGAAAGAAACTTTTGTGAATAACTACAGTATCTTCATTTTGACAGTTTTCATTCACAATATATGAAACTAAATATATTTAGAGGGCAAATAATTAGGTTCAGTAGACTTATAAGTGACAATGACACTTTTCAAATTAAGTTAACTTTTTAATTAATTTGTTTCAACAACATGGTTATCCAATTGAAAAGCTTACCATCATTTCCAATAATATAATTAAACAGAAGCAAATTAAGTTTCCCGCTATTTTGCGACAAGGGTTTATCTCCCCCCCCCAAAAAAAAAACCTTCAAAATGTAGATGATGAGAGTAAAGGGTTTAGCTGTTCTTTTCCTATTTCTATCAGTATAGAAGGACCATATATTCGAAAAATAATGGATAATAACTGGAAGATTCTTACAGGTAATCAGGAATTAATGAAAGTTATAGGTGACAAATGAAAATTTACTTACAAAAAGGTAAAAATCTTAAACAAATTTTAGAAAATTCATCCAATACAGCACATACAACAAACAAGGGTTTTTAAGTAGGTACATACTCCTGTCAACAATGTTCTTTTTGTAGAAATATTATGGCAATAAGCAGTTTTCATTTTAAACATATAGATTATACTTTTGTAGTTAAAGATAGATCCACATGTCAAAGTGATGGACTGGTTTATCTTGCAGTGTGTGCAGACTGTAATTATTTTTATATAGGTAAAACCATAAGAAAGTTGGTGGACAGAATAAGAGAACATATTTTGGCTAGTAAAAGGAAAGATAACACAAATGTGTTAGCTAGGAATTCTCTTTCTTGTATGCAATTTAGAAAATTCCAATCTTTTGTAATTGAAAGAGTAGATAAAAATAAATTTGTGGGGGTCTTTTAATTCTTACTTGGAATATTTGGAATTAAAATGGCAAGTCTTCATAAGAGTGGACTGTACTCCAGGATTAAATGACAAGGTTTCTATTAAAAACTTCTTAAAATATAAATATATTTAACAAGTATTTTAGATAGTATAACAATTTTTGTAGATAGGGACATATTAGTTTATAAGTGCTGGGTTTTTAAGACAATTGATAATTACATTTATATCACTGATTGATTGTAGTGTCTGGCATCACATCATTAATTATTTTTATTTAAAAATGGTTGATTTAATGTGTTTCATTATACTGAAGAAGTTCCCAGGATTAAAGGAGCAAAAGCCCTTAAATTATTTCTGAGTCTTTGTGCCTCAGACGAGCATTGAGTTTTTTAATAAATATATTATTATGTCATCCACAAACAATGATATTCTTTCCTGCCTCTGCTTCCACTCATATCCTTGGATGTTTGTACCTCTTATTTTCATTGCTAATACCTGTATATATATATATATATATATATATATATATATATATATATATATATATATATGGTTCTAGGTCATAAGATCGACAGCCACTTTCACCGACAACAGAAACATCGACACCACATTATCGACAAACCATAAACACGACACCTCACATGCCCGACAAACAAGTAACCGACGGTCCACAAACACGAAACCCCATACACTGCACACACCACAATAACAACAATCAACTAACAAAACACATCCCCTTATCCAAAACCACACACAGAACACAAGCACACCAAAATCCTCACAAACCCACACTAAACCTCACACACACAACTATGTACAACCCTAACCCAAACCCTTACCCTAAGGTCCGTCACTATCGCACACTCAGCTAACCCGGCCCCTAACCCTAACTCACTTAACCCACCCCTAAGCCAAAAAATACCACTACCAAGACACTTACATAACCCGCGCCCTAACCCTAACTCACTTAACCCGCCCCTAACCCAAAAAACTGCCACTACCGCACACTTACCTAACCCTCGCCCTAACCCTAACTCACTTAACCCGCCCCTAACCCAAAAAATACCACTACCGCACACTTACCTAACCCGCGCCCTAACCCTAATTCACTTAACCCACCCCTATCCCCACAGACTGTCACTATCCACACTTACCTTACTCGCACCCTAACGTCCATCACCACCGCATACTCACACAGCCTTCTTTCCAACTCACTATCCCTGGCGTCGGCGTGTTCATCCGTAGCATCGGTCTTCCGAGTGTCGATCATCTGGCGCCCGCTAATCCGTTGTCGGTTATATCGGCTGTCGATCTTCTAACCTAGACCCATATATATATATATATATATATATATATATATATATATATATATATATACATATATATAGGTGTTTGTATATATGTATACACACACACACACACACACACACACACACACACACGCATGCGCGTGTGTGTGTGTGTGTCTATGTATATTGCAAACAGCAGTGGGGAACAGGACACTGCTGCCTTGTTCCTATAGACAAATTCAATTTATCAGAAAAATCCCTCCATTTTTACCAAAACTCCTAACTATGTATCTGTCTTCCTTATTAATTATCTCAAGAGGAAATGTACATTTAGCCAAGCATAACTTGTAAACTTACTATATCAAAAGCTTTCTCTGCATCTAGACTTAACAATAGTAATGGTCAGCTTTTGTCCTCAACATCCTCTTGAATCATCAGCATTCCAGTAATGTCAAATGTCTGCCTTTACTCTACAAATCCTTACTGATCTAGGTCTACCAATTTTGGCAACATGCTGTTAATACTTTTACCAATATAGACAAATAATTTTGTAGTCATGATGTAATATTGGAACTGGTCTCTATAAGCAGGATCTGCAGGGTATTTCCTCTTTTAGGTAAAACAAACACCACTGCTTTCTTCTAGACACTGTTAAATAATTTCTTCAATATCCTATTAGGGTCTTCACCCATCTTTTAGATTTCTATGGGTACACCATCAGAATCTTTTGACTTCACTGTAGCCTGACTGCCCATCAACATTTTATTTCTTTCTCCTTTATATTTACAATTAATTGATGAGCTTCTAATGCCAGGACATTTGGCAAGCCTATTTTACCATTAAATTCTCAAACAAAATCCTATCATGGTCAGTTCATTCATTTGCTTTGTAAGTACATTCATAGAATTTATGGAATTTTTCCCTAATTTATTAATGTCTTTTATCATTTTCCTGGATTGAGGCACCCTCAGATTTACTAACAGTCTCTCTGTTATCTGCTTCTTTAACTTCTGCATTAAAAGTTTTTCTTCTCTAGGGTTATTGTCACAGAATAATTGCCACTTTTCCACATGTGTAGATATTGGCCAAATATTCTTCAATACTCTCCCTGGTGCCTCTCAACTCTCCCCTTCTTCATCAGTGAGGTTTTCTAAATCATTCTGCAGCACTTAAACAATTGTCATATTTCTATTACCATTTCCCATATTTTTTTCTTTCCTTTATTGCAAACACAACTCCAAAGTTTCCTTCCATTGCTTAACAAGCAACATCTAGCTTTATTGACTCATCTCTCATCTTTCTTACTACTTCCTGAATCTTATCTGCTAAACAGTCTTTAAATTCCTACCTCTTCAATACATGGGTAGGTAAGTATCATTGCCTAGCTCTTTTCCAAGTACCTTAAGCCCTTACCTTAAACTTTATAGGTGCATGATCGGATATTGTAATCAGAAATACATCTATTCCCTCAAGTAAATGAGCATGCTTATTGTGTAATATATCTTTTCAGTTCTTATATCTATGGGAATAGTATGTAAATTCCACTCAAGCTATGTCCTCCATCACAAATACCTTCACGTATTTCCTTAAGAATCTACCCTTTCTTAAAATGATTTACCTCCTTGAGCTCCCTGATCTGTCCTCATTATTACAGATCATATTCTAATATCTTTCAATGTGTAGGATCGCTTGCTGAAAAAGTATTATTTCTTCTAACACTTTCCTAAGTTATAACTGCAGTCTTGGCATTACATACATATTCAGCAAAGCAATTCTATTTCTAAACCAACAGCCTCTCTCTACCACAAACGTTCTGTGTCTAATTATGTTTCCTTCTTTATTACTTAAGGAACCTCTCGCTCTAGTAATATCATCTGCCCCTCTTTCTTTGACACTGGTGCTCAGCTGAATAACCCCTTAAAGCCTTTCTTTATCAGGCTTACATGTTCAGCTCAAGCCGAATGTGTTTCCTGCAAAATTGCTATCTGCATTATACTGCAGTGTATGTAGGATAATACTCACTGCCTTTTAGTGTATGCAAGATAATACTCATTACCTTTTCCCTGTACTTGGAAAGCCATTCATACTCCATGTTGACATAGAAAATGCAACCATTTCCACATATATTCCATTTTGTATTTGATAAAAATCTGATGTTTTGGGAACATATTCCTTCCCTACAACTGCGTTCTCATCCCATTCTGTGAATGACATTTCACTATTCCATATAAGAAGACTACAGCCTTTTTGGTTGGACATTGAAACAATTTCCCTAATATTATAACCCTTGCAAATCCACAAACACACAGTAGAAACAAATAATTCTGTGCATATATGTTTTGAAGAGAATAACACTCTTTCAACATCAAGGTAAATGTCCCTGTTAGATGGCTACCAAAACAGACATTAACTTACCTAAGCCTAAGTTTCCATTGATAATTTGCATACACTTGCCTACTTCCCATACAGCAAAACATTCTGTCTAAATCTATTCAACCTTTATCCCTTCTCAGCAGGAAAACAATATGCATATTTCCCATTTCTCTGCATTTTCTACCTTCCCCCATGAATTTAATTTTACTATCTTGTATATTACTCCATTCTGTTTATATCTTTTGATGTACACATCAGTGTTTTAGTTGTTTGAATGGTTAACATTCCTTCCTTCCTTCCAAATCAATAGATTACTCCTTTAAGGCTTATTTTATTTTATTTTTTTCTATGTGCTGCTCAATAAGGTCAACAAGAAGGCAGTCTAGACAGCCTTTAATGATTATCTTCCCTTCATATATTTGGTGCCTGACTATCACTTTCATTAGAAACACCAAAAACTGAAATGAACAAACTACTAAACATACAGACCTCACCAGGATCTTATTTTACCTTTACTGGGTTTTAACACTAGGAAAAAAAACCCTGCACTTCAAAATAAAAAAGAAAAACAGATCATTATCATCTTAATCAACATCTTACAAAGTACTTATTAGGTTCTTCTTCATATTTTAGGATCTGCATATGACCCTTTCCCTTCATCTCCATTGTATTCTGCTTCAGAAGCACTCATTTTGTGATCTTCCCACCCAGGAGCAGCAGCAGAAGCAGCTGAATACCTTATGTAAACTATATTTTGCCAACAGATATTTTAATATTTTGTAACTTTCAAGTTGCAAAAAACAGTTTTAGTTCAGTGCTTTGTATTACAGCCATCAGTACTCACAACTAAACCCATTAACATATAGCCATACTTCCTTCAGAAACATTGCTTTACTTACTCAAATTGCATAACATTAATGATTTAAATATTAATATTTAATTCGATTAACAGTAATGTTAATCACATTGATCAGTGCTGTAGTTTTGCTGGATGGGTTATATCCTGTAGTTTTAAACTGACAGAAAAAAATGAGCACACCACTCTGTTTAAAAGTGTGTTACAGTCTCGAGACAGTCCATTAAAATACAACACTTCTAGCTTTAAGATAGCTTTCCTGAAGTGGAACGTAATAAAACACCAACAAAATTAGTTAAATAGAAGTTTTTTTTTCCTCAAAGGGAACTTATCAGCCCAGCAAAGGAAAGCACAAGCCAACCATTAGTCCTGGAAAGCCACAAAGGAGTGCACTCTTCAGCAGCAGTAAAGCTCTGAAGGGCTTCACACCCAGTCTTGTCTTTTAGTCAGCTCAGCTTGAACTCCCCGATAGTTTGGCCAAGTGGAAGGTGTCCTGATAGTCTGGCCAAGTGGAAGGTGTCCTGAAGCTTTGAAAGCTGGCTTGCTGTTATATCTGTGGCAGGATATATATAACCTGTATAGCCAAGGCTGCTGCAGCAGTGATCATTCAAACATCTATTGTTATGATAGGTTTTATCTCTATTTATGTCAGTAAACAGATGTACTTGCATTTTCATCAGTGATGCCAATCTTCCTTTTCCTCAGCCACTGTAATCCAACACAATAAAAAATCAAATATATTCCCATTCTCTCAAGTCACATTGTACATTAGTGTGCATTATTATTCAAAATAACCTATCACTATCCACAAAGTGGGACTGATGCATTACAGTTTTCCCACAAAAGTTATAGTTCATTTCTGCTTCAGTCCTCTTTGGAAAGTTCACCTTCAATGTCCAGCAATATCTGGTTTGATCCCAATTCTCTGCCAAATCTCTGGGTGAGCTCCAATGCTGTCCTTTGTTTTTCTAGCATGTTCATATGGACAAATAGCAAAATTTCACTGACAGACTTTTTCTGAGGTTATCATTATTTGCAGATAGTTTTACAGATGGACTCCATCTCTCTGCTTATTCAGTTGCTGCTGGTTAAATTGCTTAATTTCTTCCACTGACTGGTCAACCTGGAAACCCCAGGAAAAAACACTCGAAAAACTGCAGGATACAAGAGTTTAGAACTCACTCAAGCTTGCTGACATTCCCTCATGACTGGAACAAATGTGTTCCATTTCTATCTAGTACAACAGAAATAGTTATCTGCGAAAACCACCGTAAATTCAAAAGCCAAAAACTCGACTCAGGCCAGTCCAAAACGTAAAAAACATGAAAAACAACAAATTTTATTAAGCAACTGTAAAAGCTTTTCGTTAGTACCTTGCACTAACTTCTTCAGACAAGCAAAACATTCACACCATTACAAGTGAGTTTAAATACCAGCATTGAAACACTTAACCACACCCCTTGCTCTCCCTTTAGCTCCTTAAAGGTACAGATCACAGCTAATGCATTTGCAATTCTCTATTAACATAATAAAAATTCATACACGGAGACTGTAATAATAACAGGCTTTGAAACTGAAAGAAAAAAGCCCAATATTTTGATTATTAAACTATATAAAGTAGATAAATATGTAAAATGTATAAAATAACATAAAAATAACGATGTTCAACCTACAGCATAAATACTAATAATTGTAACACGACGCTTCATAATCAAAAATTACTTATGCAAACGTTGTATCTTGCCTGCTTTCAAGTAAAATAACTAATACAATGAATATAACAAATATAATAATTAATACATACTGTCCTAAGCATCTAAATAACTAGAACAGCTACCCAAGAAAAATAATATAATATTAATCATATCTCACTAAATAACAAAAATAATGAAAAATATAGAAATATAAAATATGACATGTAACATATAATATAATATAATTTTATACATTTTACATATTTATCTACTTTATATAGTTTAATAATCAAAATATTGGGTTTTTTCTTTCAGTTGCAAAGCCTGTTATTATCACAGTCTCGGTGTATGAATTTTTATTATGTTAATAGAGAATTGCAGATGCATCTTAGTTAGCTGTGATCTGTACCTTTAAGGAGCTAAAAGGAGAGCAAGGGGCATGGTTAAGTGTTTCAATGCCCTTTTTCTTAATTGTGGATGCATCTTCATTCATCTGTAATGTATCTTGACATTTTCAGGTTCTGTTGTTATCCAGGTAAGAGCGTTTATTTTTTTTCTGTCAGGTGTTGTGGTTTATGTATTCCTCCCTTGTTCTGTAGCCTAGGGGCACCATTTTCTGTAAATGTTATGGTAACATTTTTGCCTCTTCTGTGGTGCCTCTCATCAGTCTTTTGTTTCAGTTACTTAGTTTTCGTGAGCTGTGTCAAAGATAGATTCATAAAACAAATCAGAAAAGTGTTCTGGTTTTAAAAAATGACAGAAATGCAGGCATATAATCCTACTACAGCACAAGCATAGTCTTTGTATAACTTATTTGGGGATAGATCACTCGAGTGCTGCAGGAACCATTTGTGCTGCATTTGAACCAAAATGATTAATGAGAATAAAAATAAATTGCCTTTGAGAAGTGAATTAGCAGGTGAGTCTTCTGCTGATGACAGTAAGGCACACGTAAGAAAAACATCTGGAATAGGTCTACTTCAAGGGTTTCCCCCTCTTCCTTCCAAACTTCCCAGGGTTAACACCATCTCCTCTTCAGATATAATAAATTTGACTGAGACATCACCAGATACCAGATAGACTTTTCATTTGGAGTGTTTCACACACACAGATTTCTATAGTCTCGAAAGTTTCTCATAGAAAGCACATCAGTAGTATTTCTACAGTACAAGCGTTGTCTAATTTTCTGTCTCCCATCAAGCATTTCTGCTGTTTTACCTAGATTCTTACTCTGTCTGCACAGTTCTTCTCTGTCAATGCTTCTGGACTGGGAGAAGATGATGAAGGCCATGTTAAAGGCTCAGACTGAAATGGGATTGCAGCCTTCCTGCTTTCTTTAGTTACATGGTGGTGAGAGATGGCTCTTTTCCCTTTTCCCATGCATCTCTCCTCTCCATTCCCCTGTTTGGCACTGGCAGATCAGAGTTCAGTGGTTCAGATGGGACTTCTTTTGTCAGTGTTGATTTTGTCTATGGCTCCAGCACCAACTTTTCCTTCAATGTTGGCAGCATTGGGGGTGACTTATCTGGAAGTGATGGTAGCTTTTGTGCCAGCTTGTCTGGTACAGATTGCTACTAGGAATGGAGGTGTCAGCATAATGAAGTCAAACTCATTCTGCCCTGAGGTGTCAATAACCTTGGCATTCTATGCCTTGTACTCAAAGTCTTCCATGTCAACACTGAGGGAATCCAGTGCTGATTAATGGGGTGAAGGACTCAGTGCTGACCTTTCCAGTACTGACACCTTTAACATTGGTTACTTACTTTAGTGGAAAGGCTCCTTCCTGATAAGTTGTGTTTGAACAGAGGAACCCAACAAGGATGTCCTCTTTCCATTTATTTGCTTTATATTTAGAGCCATTGTTAAAGAAAATAAGAGACTCAGAAATGCAAGGATATAATTGGTATGGTAATCAAGAAAAGGTGGCTTTATTTGTAGATAATATTATTTTGTACCTGATAAAACCAGAATAGGATATCTCAGTGTTCTGGAATATTTTGAGACAGTTTCAAATCTTTCCAGGATATAAAATTAATGAAGATAAAACAAAGACTATAGCCATAAATTATGTACCCACACACAAATTGGTTCAACAATACCCATATTTATGGGGACATGATAAAATGAAGTATTTAGGAGTATGGATTAAAAAGGCTTATGTTGCAGCAGCTAAGGATATGTGGGAAGAGACCAAACAAGAAAATAATACAAAAACAGAGAAACTGGAAACACCTGTTTATGGATATGGATAAGATACAATGAGTGAAATTGTTTTAGTCCCTTTAGTTTCATATACAGGTCAGGCATACTTTTATCAAACAGAGGAAAAGTTGTGGACAATAATTAATAAAGAGTTGAAGAAATTTATCTGGGAAGGGAATAGGGCAAGGGTCAAGTGGAATACACTGATCCTTCAAATAGAACAAGGTTTAGGATTACCTGATTTGAAAGGATATTTTACAGCTACACAGTTAAGGTTCATATACATAACACAAGCAGAAAGCTGTAATTCAAAGTGGAGAGGGATGATGATGGAGTGTGTGTGTGTGTGTGTGTGTGTGTGGGGGGGGGTTCAAGAATTAAGGAGAAAGTGGGATTTTGAATGGAGAGCCTTAAGGAAAATAGCAGCCAGGATGGATGGATACAGAATATTATATTAATGGAAGAAATAACAACACAGTCAACCAAAAAAAATGAAAAAGCAACTGTGGAAGAAACACCAACACGATAGGACTTGAACACATTTATTGAATTGAGTGCTTTCATCCGCCAAATGGCCATACTTCTTCAGAATAAACAAACACACTGAACATCAGCTTAAATACCCACCAAACCTGATCCAAATAAATTCATTAAAAGGGCAATGATCAATTTAATCACAACAAACACTACTAAAAATTGTATAAGAAAAATCTTGAAATTGAATATAAACATACATTCTATGCTTGAATAAAATCAAATGTGACATAAAAATATATATAGATAATTAAAACAATATATAATATTATTGAAAGTGACAGCAGGATTGTAAAACCTAGATGGCAAACATAGATTTAAGCTTAAGAAGACTGACAATTGAAATAGCATCATTATTGAATTGAAGCGCTCAATTCAATAAATGTGTTCAGGTCCTATCGTGCACAGATATTGTAAAACCAGAGAACAACTAGTCCTGAATTTGTGCTAGTTATGTTATTGGCACCAACTAGAAAACCTTTTCCATTTGATAATGTAGGATTGTCTAGCAGCAGGCTTTCTTGCTTTCATTAGTACCTGTTGCTCATCCTCAGTAAACAGGCACCTAATGAGAATTAAGACCCTACCATCCAAGCTTGTTGATATACCACAGGACTGTGGTGTTGTCTCTAACAACTTGAAGAGGTCCTGGGGACCAAAGATTAGTCAGAGAGTCAGCTGCCTTGATCAGGGCAAGTATCTCTTTTAGATTTATGTACATGCATCTGTTCTTGGTGTCCCACACACCTTGCACTTTTATCCCTCCTGAAAATGCTCTCCAAGCAAAGGTGACTTACTGTTTTGGAACAGGGAAGAAGAAGGAGAGAACTGGATTTAGGAATATCTATTGTCTCCACCAAGTGATTTTCCTTCTGATAAACCCCAGCAATGGGATCTGGAAAGACAAGGGGTGTTGGTGCTGGGACCAAAGAGACTTCAGATACCACTGTATCTTTCTCATGTCTAGTCTTGCCAGGAGTATCATGAAAATCATAGAAGCCATGAGACCCAAATCCTAAGGTATTCCCTCTCAGTGACCAAAGTCTGAGTGGAAAACACTAGTAACAGATATATATATATATATATATATATATATATATATATATATATATATATCCCCCCCCCCCCCCGTGGAAGAAAAGTTATTTGAACTACAGCGTCTAGTTAGCACTCCAGAAACACAGCCCTGTGAGAAGGAGTCAAGAAAGACTTTTGAACATTCTCTTGGAATCCCAGTTTGTGCAGATTTCCCACCAAAGACAGAGATTCTTGAGACTTTGAAAAAGACTCTGTAAAGATAAGTAAGTCATTTAAATATGGAAAAACATGGCTACACTGTAGCCTGCAATACTCTAGAACTGGATCTAGACACTTTGTGACCACTCTTGGTGCAGTAGATAGCCCAAAGGGGAAAGCAGAGAACTGAAAATATGATCCAGACACACAAAACCTTAAGAAATGCCTGAAATCTGAATGAATAGGAATGTGATGATAAGCATCTTTTAAATCTAATATTACAAGGAAATATGAATGAGGAAGAAGAGGTAACAGGATGTGAACTGACATTATTTTGAATTTGGACACTGTCACAAACAGGTTTAGGAAAGAAAGATCCAGAATTGGTCTCCAAGCATTTTCTTTCTTTGGCACTAAAACATCTTTGAATAAACCGCCTTTCCCAACTGGGAAGAAGGAACAGGTTCTATCACTCCTAATACAGGTTGAAAAAAGGTCTGGTCTGGATTATGAGGAATTGCCCCCTTGAAATGGGGGTATTTCCTCCCACTACCATCTGTAACCTTGATGAATGATCTTCAGAATCCATGTCCATCTGTTGCCAAAGAGGACAGTGAAGATTCAGACCTTCTGGAAGAAAAAAGGGACTTCCAGAGTGAGAAGAGGGAGCAATGTCTCTTAAACAGTCATTCTGACTTACTGGACTGTCCTTGGTTTTGGGAGTTTCCAGAATTTATTTGGGAATACCCTTGACTTTCAGCTTTTTCCAGTTAGGGGTCACCACAGCGGAACTCCGGTCCGCTGATGATCGGCAGTGGATTTTTATGGTGCCGAGTTGCCAGCCAACCTTGTAATACTCAGCGCCTATGAAATATAGATCACTGTGGCTACCAAAACAACTGTCATTTTTATTACTGCACCACCAATATTCTAAAACATAAACATTTGAAACCTACCTGCTAGGTGTTAAATGGTATTTTTTTGTTTGCAGCAGTTGTAAGCTTTTAATTACTACTACAATGATGGCAAAGATATGCACAAAATAAATTAATCATAAACAGCAAGAAACATGTACTAAGGAGCAATACATTTACTAAGCTGGTATTACTCTGCAAGAGTCATCGAGTATGTGGGTGCATACATGTATATTTATTTATTTATTTATTTATTTTATTTTATTTTACATTTGTTAACCAGGAAAGTCCATCTGAACATGTGTTCTTTTTCAGTGAAGGCCCTGGGAGAAAAGCTCCAAAATACAATACAAATGAGATACATAGCTTACATTGTAGATATTATAGATTATAGATGCAACACTTAAGAAAAGACAGCAATATATGCATTACAAGTACATAAAAACAGATTAGCTACAATTCTAAATTCAAAAACAATTTTACTTTTCTAGTCATAGATAGTTATACGGAAGATTGAGTAAGTAATTTTGTATGACTAGATTCAATGGATATGATTGATAGGAGTGACATACATCCTGAGGGGTAGAACTAAATGTTCATTTACAAGAAGTTTTCTATTAAGGAAGCATAGGCGCGGTGAAACAGGCGTAATAGATCAAGAAGAGTTTTGATGTAGTCAGAAGAGTTGAGGGCATCACAGTTGAAAGGTGAGATAGGTAAGGAGGATGGTAGTTGCTCTAGCCTGGGGTGTAGCAGGTGCATAGCCAGGAGTTAGTGAGGTGGGTTTTTAGCAATTTTTTAAACTGTTTAGGTGAAGAGGTATTCATAAGTGGATTGGGTAGAGTGCTCCAGAGTTTGGAGATACAGAAGGAGAAGAGGACTTCACCTGCTGCGTTTTTTTACTTTGGTGATTTACAGGAGTAGATTATTGTTTGAGCGAAGGGCTCTAGATGCGAAGTATGGTTGGACTAGGTTTTTAAGGGCTGGGATTTTTTCCTGGTTGATGAAGGATTTTATGGGTTAAGGTTAGTTGATTAAATTGAAGTAAGAGAGGGAGTTCTAGTCAGTTCAGTTGTTTGAGGGATTGGCAGTGATGGGATTTATATGGGGCATTTGTTGCAAATTTAGAGATTTTGTTATAGCAGGTTTCAAGCTTGGTTAGGTCAGTTTTGCGGAGGTTTGTTAAGATATGGGATGCGTATAAAAGTGTAGATAACAGGTGCGTTCTAGCAATTGTTGCTTTTGTGTTTGTAGTTAGATATTGTTTATTCCTATAGAGGAGTCCAAGTTTTTTGCGTACTTTTTTGCTGGATTGGTCTATATGGAGATCAAATTTTAGGTTATTGTCGATGATAATAATACCCAGAAGTTTGGTATGAGGACTGGGGGTAATTATGCTTTTGTTCTTATAGAAGATCTGAAAGATTGTGGGGGAAGGGGGTTTCTGGTATTTAGTTTTATTGGGATTTAATAACAGTTGGGAATTTTTTAGCCATGTTTCTACTGAGAGGAAGGTTTCCTGGGTAATAGCTTGCAGGTCACTAGGGGAAGATGCAGAGCAGATCAGGGTGGAGTCATCAGCATACTGAATAATCTTGGTTTGGGAGGGTGGCAGAGTGGAGGTGGTTGGTGAATAGGGACAAAAGAAGAGGTCCAAGGATGGAGCCTTGGGGTACCCCTACGGTGATCGGTAGGAGAGAGGGATTCTTGCCAAAGGACAGTTTGCTGTCGGCTTCATAAATAGCTTTGGAACCATGTTATAGTTATGTTACAGAGGTTGTGGGAGGAGAGAACTTTTATGAGTTTGTGATGATTGACCATGTCAAATGCTTTTGACAGGTCTAGGAATATTGCTGATATGATTTGGGAGGTGTTTCTGAGTTGATTAATAGTATTTGTGAAGGATAATAGGGCTATTGTTGTGCTATGGGCAGGGCAAAAACCATGCTGAGTGTGTGACATGAGGTTGTGAGATAATAGATGGTCCATAATTTGTGAGTGAATGACCCTTTCCAGGATTTTAGACAGGGGGGAGAGGATGGCAATGGAGCAATCATTGGTTAGTTCACAGGAGCTACCTCCTTTGTGCAGGGGTGTAATATATGAGATTTTCCAGATAGTGGGAACATCTATATATCTATATAGAATATAACTAAGCCATCTCCAGAGATGCACATCACCAAAAAAACTCAGATGAACAATTAAAGTCTACCATACAATGACAGTATTCAAAAAGGTAAAATATTCCTTTTAGTGTCAATATATAACAGCAATATATCATGTCATTCTATGGGTAATGCAGGATTATGCATTATGGCATTTTGGTGACCAGTCAGCAGTAGCTATGTGCAAACCCTGCATAACCCACACCCAAACACAGTATATTGCTTAACTAAATACTAACAGTAAATATTAACAGTAAATACTAGTAACGGTTTTCATATTCGATGTAATAATTGTAAGAAACACTGTAAGAAGTTGTGCCTTCTCTAAAGCACAGTGATTCAAGAACGGAATAATAACACGTACACTGTTAAGTCACTAAGTACAGTACATGAATGAAGGGCATCAGGAAGTTCAGGACAAAATCATTCACGATCTGAACAGTTCACAAATTCTATCCTATGAATGACTGCACTGTGTAAAGCAAATTAACTAAACTGCTAAACCTTTACTGTGCTTTCATTTAACAGCAAGTGCAATGTTTAAAGCACTTTGATCCAGAAAATAAATCCTTTTATTAAAATTTCCCGTGCATAACTACACTGCTTCTGCTAGTATTGCTTAAAAAATATTTCCAAATGGCAGTTGTTTTCCTGCACCTTCTTGGAGGGTTCAGCAAACGTCAATAACTGAACAGTAGCAGTTTGTCATAATGAACCCTGCTAAAGGTTCAAAGTTCATGTGTGGTGCAAATATAAAGCAAATTGGCCTTCTGGTTGTCATGTGGATAACTGATTGAGACAAGTGATTTTTCAGGGATCATTTCCCTCCCCTAATCAAATTAAAAGCAGCTTAATCTCCACAGACATCTGTTAAAACTAATAACATGTTAGCATGTTGTGTACGTGCAAGTAAAGGTGAGCAACTTTTTGTTATACAGCCCTTCTCAAATTCATTAATTTTGGCTTTGGTTTCTTGTATAAACCACAGAAAGAAGAAAAAAAAATGAAAAAAAAACAGTTGTTTGGTTCACTCTCCTGACTCATTGTATATAGTGCAGCCCTCTAGAAACCAGATACTGTTTTTAAATATGTTTCCACAGGTACAAGCAGATGCTAAACTCAGACAAGGAAAAGGCAATGCATATCAGATTTAGGGAGCCAGTCAGTTCTACAGCTGTTATTTGTAAACTGTTTGTCTGTTGTTAGTATTAAATGGTCATTTGAAGTTTTGCATCATTTACGGCAAAACATTTGGTGGCTAGTATACTGTATGCATAGAATCTGCTTAAGCATAAAACAGGATGTGAATGCTATCAAACAATGCAGTGAATGTTTGCAATGCAAACAAATGTGTATGGCTTTCTGGGAAATATTTACAGGGATGATACTCTTGTCTTAATGCATCAAAACGCTGAGCAGTGTTCCTCATGAACTGAATAAATAACGCTGAAGGCATTGCTAAAACAGTTATGGTTTTGATTTGTGAATTAATAAAGGAATTTTAATACCCCAAGCTTCCACAGTGTTATTTGAACTTGTGAATTTCATTGGTAGCTATTCTGAATTATTGTTTTGTGAAGAAACTAACTGGAATTGCCTTGTTTATTTGCAATTAGGAGTTCCTGTTCTCAAGTTTGTATAACATTTTCTTTACTGTGGTGTTATACTAATGACCTACGCACATTACGCAATCAGTTTATGATTCAAATATATGCCTTATAACTACAGTTTGCCTCCTTGAGGAAAATGGCTTCCTTTTGTACAGATGTTTCATGAACTTATTGCCATCTGCCAAATAATACTCTTGTGATGTGCCCTACAGTTGAAAACAAATGAGGTAACTGAGCAAAATGCATTTTAATCTTGTTTACACATTTCAGGAGCTAACCATCTTGTTGTAGCTATGTTGATAATTAATCTGTAGTGCATGGAGTTCCATGATTACACTCCAATATCAGTTAACTTAGATGATGTTTCAGCGCTACTGTAGTATGAGACCCAGCCTTAACAACTCTTGGAAGGGTGCTATTAACATTGTCTTTAATACTAAAACCTGACAGGGCTAGTCAGTAAACAGCAGCATCAGGACATGAAATGGCACATTTCACCTCCCGTTTCTACCTGCTGTCTGCTAAAATATACACAACGTTTTGAAAGAAGCTGCTTCCCCTAGACAGGGAATACATAAGAATGTCAACCACTTGCCCACTGCTTTACCAGCTTTCAAAGCTAGCACAACACATTGTGTTTTTTTTTTAATATTACTTTTGACTAACTAGTAGTACATGGAACAGATAAATATCCAAGCACTGCTTAGAACTATGATTGGATGGATCTCTGATCGTAACAAATTATAATGTGTTTTCAACATAGATGCTAAGATTCACTTCTCAAGTTAATCCCTCAAGGTGAATTTCTTGGCATCCAAGTCTTGAGCACATAATATACTTGTTACAGTCAGAGACCCAATCATAATTCTCTGTGTTATGCAGCTGCTGAATCAGACCCCTTTTCCTAAACTGTCTTGAGGCTTTCACTTCACTCTGCTTAACACACTTCTAGTTTGTCTCTGTCATTTTATTTTGTCTCCTTCTCATTCTTCTTATAATTATTATACTGCCCGTATCTTTTCTTCTTTCCATGAGAGGTGGCTCACTGCCTTCAGTATGTAACAACCTGTCTGGAAATTATGTGGATTGAATCTCACCCCACTGACAACCAATGTGCCATGAGGAGATCTGAGGGAAATAAGCTCTGGTCTTTGTAAACACTCCACTCCCCCAAACAAGTCTGGTAGCTACCAGATGGGTGGTCTCTTGAGTCAGACAGCTGATACCAACACCTTAAAGTAAAATAAAGAAAAAAAAAAAAAAAAAAGTGCACACAAGACTTATTCAATAACCAATACACCATATGCAACTTGGCCCCAAGAGCATAAAGGGAATGTGTACTGATACCCTGGATATGGGCTCCCAGCATGCACATCAAGACTAGGACTATGCACTGATCACTTTCAGGGCTAAGTCTTTGGCCCAGCATCCCACAAAACTTTCTCCCCACATGCTGTGTGAACTACAGCAGCTTCCATTGCCCCCTACCCATGCAAGCTACTTTTCAAACAAATTATTATTTACACACAAATACTCTCGGCTCTGAGGGAAGGCTAAAAGTATTTTGTGTTTTCTCACAGCTTTCTTCCTAGTAAAGTAGTACTGCCAGCACACAAGATATGGCTAGGGGGCCAAATACACCAATTACTCTACCAGTCTTCATTTAGCCATATATAAAATTATAAAAAAATATTGCCTCACTGGTAATATGCTCAAGTGATCTGGTTCTGAAGGAAAATGTGCTAAATAATACTATCTCCAAATATAATAAATTATATATAAATAAATACCTACTAGCCACATAATCTTAAAAGTGAATAAATGCACCTTTGCTTAGACAATAAAGAAGACAGTACTACAAAAGATTAAATATGCAGAGGTCAAGATAGTTGCACACAAAAGGGAAAAATAACAATCAGTTTATTAAGACAGAACATATAATGAAAAACATGGCTTACAGCTAATTAAACCTAGCTGACTCTAACATAAAGAAATACTGAATCCTCACTTATTTTAAGTTACTAAAATATTCAGGCAGATGCAGATTTTCATAGCAAACCTACATAGATGTGGTCACCTTAATTTCTTGTGCTTCATAGTGAGAGTGGTGAAAAAGTGGCCTAGGCTACTAGGCTAAACACACAGCTCTATAAATGATCATTGTGTAGTCTTGGCCTGGATGTGGATATTGGAAGCCAAGACCCAGTGCTGCAGGGCATGTTTCCTTTATGTTTTTGTGGCCAGGTTGCAACTGGTTGTATTTGGTGAATTGCTTATTGATGTAGTTTTGTGTACACATTTTTTTTTTATTCAACCTATTGGGTACCAGTGGTATGACTTTAGAAACCACCCATCTTTCAGCTAACAGACACATTTGTTGCAGAGGAGTGGATCCAAGGACCATAATCCATTTGATCATAAAAGTGAATAAATAATAATTTCCTTACAAATGCTAATACAGATTAAGTAGGCAGAGGTTAAGATAGTTGCACTCAGAAGAGAAAAATAGCAATCAATTGTACAAGACAGAATATTTAAAGAAAAATCTGACCTGCGGCTAAATAAACCTAACTGACCCTTATTTAAAGAAATTACTTAAAGAAATTTCCCACAAACAGTTCTGAATATAGCCTGAGATCATCTGTCACTCTCCTTTCCTTTTATATGAAGTTCCTCTCTTCCAAAATATCTGGGGAACCTACTGCATCCTAATCAGGTTACAGTGACAGACCTCAGTTTTAAAGCTATCTGATACAAGCTCTGTTTGTGGGTACATATATAAAAAAGCTGAAACTGTCATTGTTGGGATATATAACAGTATTTAATATGTTTGCAGTGCCATAATTGTTTCATATGCTGAGGTACCTGAATGTATCCTCCAGGTCATAAGTGACTGCCAAAAATTTCAAAACAAGGGAAACAATTTTGCTGGGACTGTAAAAAGAAATCCGGTTTCTTCCCATGTGGCATATTCTTCTGTTTCTTCTACAAAATTAGATTGCCAAAATTCGGTGCTTGCACCTGGGCCATCAAAATTAGCCACCTATTTACTCCTAATTTTCTGAACCCACCTACTTGGGCACTACTAGAGACCAAGATACTGAATGCAGGCTTAGCATAAGGAATTGGTTGGTTCTAGTCTTAACATCCTTAGATCTTAAACAATATCAAACCTTAGTTATCATCTCTAGGCATTAAGAGGTTTATATAAAATTATACAACTGGCACCGATGTGGAGTTCAGCAGTGCCAGTCTGGGGGTGTCCCTCTTTTAAATTAGGTCACCTTCTTGTATGGGAGTAAGTGTGGCAAAGAGGAATATTATACAATCCTCATACTTGAGCCAAATGGTCAGAGGGGATCAAATGTTTGCTAACTTTAATACTTTAAGTCAAGAGTCTGCTAGAACAGGCCGATGGAAATATGTAAGGCTAACACATATGATTATGCATTCAGTATTCAAATACAGAGAAATTCATCCTTTTTCCCCTTTGCCTTCAATGTCTAAAGAGTTTTATGGGTGGTGTTCTCTGACTTTAGAATTAAGATTTCATTCATTTACTACTTTTGACTTTAGAATTAAGATTTCATTTACCACTTCTAGCTTTAGAGTTAAGATTTCAGTCATTTACAGCTTACTAGTGCACCACAAGGAATAAAATATTTAGAGCATGATACACACACATACATGGCAAGTCTTTTACATCCTGGACCTTGTCAAATAAGTTTATAAACTTAGGAATAGGCCTTATATGCATCAAAACACTGCATTATTTTTTCATCATGGCTACAGGACTCTGGCTGCTAATGTAACTAAAGGATTTGTTGATATGCACACTTGCTTATACTGTAGGGTCGAATCTGTTTCTTTTATTCCCAAGTTTTGGGACAGCATGTCTATGTTTATGTCTAGCATGTGTTCATATTTAAAAGAAATACCATCATGATGTAATTTCATTGTACGATGGACTTCTTTTTCATAGTTAATCACCCACGTATGTTAAAATGATTTAAATATCATGTTTTGGTTTCTTCAGCTTTCAGCAATAACTAAGTCATATATCACTTCCCTGTCTGGAAATTGTTTGAATTACCACCAAAAACAGTTCAGTCAAGTGATTATCATGATACTGTAAGTTTTTTAGTCGGACTCTCTACAGGCACTAATCCACATACAAATGATAACAGCATCACAAAGTCTGCTCTTTCAACCTGCACACTGTGAACTAAGTTTGAAAAAACACTGCATACAGTTAATTATCTCTGGACCTCACTCTCTGTTCTTGATAAATGAACATGCCTCTTGAACCGTGACAATTCTCTTATGTTAGTAATCAATACCCAGTGTGAATGCTACAAGTTCAATTATGATAGAAGCTAGGATTGTTTAATATCCCTTTCTCACCTATGGGTTTATAATTAGGTACACACTGTCACTTTAAATTTTATCATGGTTCTGATATTTGCTGTGTTTATTATGTGAAATTAGCTCATTGCTTTTTGCTTGTCTAATTTGGTGTCACCAAACGCTGAAAACTAAATAAAGTTACTACAAAAAAGGTTTGAAGGATGCATTCGCAAACTTTTAAGCTAGCTAAAGAGAGATGAAAAGCAATGACTGAGATAAAAACAATACCGTTATACAGGTTATAGAAGAAGGAATGGTTGGATAAAATTAGAAGGAATGTATGCATCTATGCAGAGGAAGGGATCAAAGCAAGGAAATGTGCACTTAAATAAGGAAAACAGAAGGCACTGTTAGTCTTAGTGAAGACTACAAATGGAGGGACAAATCTCACAGGGGTTGTACATAGGGGAACATAAATTTAATTGAGCTGTCTTTCATTGAGGCCCATATAATTGGAACCATTTCATCATCTCTCGTTTAGTCGCATATTGCAGCTATACTAATTCCAAGATATGGAATTTTAGAATAAATATACTAGCTCTGAGATCACACAACAGTGTGGAAAACAGTAAAACTGTAATCCTCACTGTAACGCAATTACTTTATCCATACCAGGAGATGCCTTGACAAAGTCATTATTTCATTTAACACCCTCAATAATCACTGCTTCAGTGAAATGAACTGCAAATAAATGGATGTAACCCATACATATATATATATATATATATATATATATATATATACATACACACATATATATATTACATGTATATAATACGTGTGTGTGTACTGTATGTGTGAATGTGTGTATGCATGTGTGTGTGTGTGTGTGTGTGTGTGTGTGTGTGTATATATATATATATATATGTATATATATATATATATATATATATATATATATATATATATATATATATATATAGTTAGGTGATTCTTAAGCTGACATCTGTTTTCTTGACAAACTTTAATTGACAAAACAGATCGTTAGCAGGTGTGCAAGATCAACAGTCTCCAGAGCTGGGGAATACACTCCTTCCCTGGGGATTGTGAATTATCTGAGTTAAGATTTATAATTAGCAGGGGCTGTGGGAGTATGATATGTGAGAGTTCTCTTTTAGGTGTCAACATTCATGACGTATATATAGTTTCAGATCATTTAAATGCACACACACACACACACACACACACGCACACACGCACACACACACACACACACACACACACACATGTATGTATGTATGTATGTATGTATGTATGTATGTGTCTATATATATATATATATATATATATATATATATATATATATATATATATATATATATATATTCTTTTTATCCACACTTAGAGTTTCACGATTTTGAGGATCACAGTTATAGTCCTCAGAATTTCAATAGGTGCCCCACAGAGCAAAACATCAAAATGATCACTGTAAAGTACAATCACTGTGAATCGTAAACCTTACTGTTGTCTACTCAGCTAAAAGTTGTTTAACTGTGTGTATAACAGTTGATGTGTTGTTACTGTTGCAAAGTATTATCCTAGTGTTAAGTTTTTGTTTTTCTCTGTTTATCTCATTTTTACACTTATCTTTAGTTTTCAGCTGTTTTTTTTCAAGATGTTAGATTTATGGTGGGCAGTAGTGATTGTAATGTGGCAGGGAATATATTGCTGCTGTTTCTGAGGGGTAGACATTATTGGCTAAAGTCCTAGTTGTTTATTTACCGATTCATTTGGTTTCACTACTCATTTTGACTGTGCTGGTTGTTGCTTCACACAATGCCGTACAGCGCTACAGCACCGGATTTGAAAAATACAGGTATCTTCAGTTTCAGATTCTCTCCTGTGCTCCTTGCACATTGAACAACCACAAATGTAGCACCTTAAACTGTGCTTACAAGCTGATGAGTGGATTATTTCAACACACCATTTTAGTGCTTCATTCAAATACTGACATTAAATAATTTCAAGCAATTATAGCAAAATAACAGCAGTTTATGTGCTAAAACAATGTATTTCATTCAATTATTTTATATTAAATGCTATAAACCAAGAGTTATCTGTCCAGATTTTACTATTTATTTAGTTTAAAAACTTTTATATATATATATATATAGGTGTGTGTTTGAGTATGTATATATGTATATAGGTAGAGATAAAAAGGTAAGAGGATTGAATTGTATTAAGAAATGCAGAGTGCAAATACCAGTGCTACAAGAGACACATTTGGAAAGAAGAGAAATAACTTGATAAAGAAAGTATTTTAGGACAGATATTCAGTAGAATACCAGGGACAAACGAAATGGGGAGTACTTCTACTAATTGCTAGAAGAGCTCCAATACTGATAGAATAGGTAAAAAAGATAATAATTGTGGCAGTAAGGGACTACTGGCAAGGCAAGATAATTATGCTGGCATGTATTTATATTCCACCTAAAACTGCAATTATGGAGCTGAAGTTCAACAATTAACAGTTAAGATAGGAGGAGAAGAGTCATATTTCTATTAACCAGATGCTGTGGGTGATAGTTAATAAAGAATTCAAGGAATTTATCTGGGAGAGGAAGAGGGCAAGGGTCAAGTGGGGTAAGTTGAGCCTTCCAGCACCCCCCTACTTAAATAAACCAATTCCAACATCACACTACAGTGATGAAAATGGCAAAGTAATGGAGGCAGACAAGCAATTTCTTTCCCAGAGAAAGAAATCACTTATATGCAGTTTTGTTATTTTGCTGTTTTGTGCTTTCAAGTTCAATCAAGATGCAGTTGAAGGCTTGCGTCTTCGATTATGTAATAGGAACCCTAGAAAATATTCTGAGAACTAAGCCAACATGAGAATGGTGAAAGGAGATTTTGCCAAAGGGTATAACTGCAATTAGGGATACAGGGAATATGCAAGGGAGGCTGGAATTTACTGGAGAAAACTGACAAAGGAACCAATGTATTTGGCAGCAAATAACTAGAGAGGGAGTAGGAAAGGAATGAGAAGAGGCCAAGAAGACATTTGGACTGCTATCAAGAGACTGCCCTCCCTATTTTTACTTCCAAGATGGCTGCACATTGAGTAACAGCTTAATTCTAGCTCTCCTGGTGTTAAAACAGAAATTCAGCAAAGAAGGCCAGTAGACTTTTGTGTTTATGGGTAAATTTCAGTAACTGGCTAGTAAGTGCACTGCCTGGATGCCAGGAAAAAAAGAAATACAGAGGACCTGAAAGAAAATCAGCTACAAAAGGAAAAGAAAAATAAACACCAACATGGGAAAAGTTCTGCAGCTGCTCAGCAAAAAGCAGTGCAATTTCCAGACATGAAAGTATAAGACAGCTACACACAGTCCTGGTTAAATAAACAAAACACTGATGGAGTATATCAACTCAAACAACAAAATGTAAGAAGCTTTAAACAGATATTCATATAAGGTGATAAAACTGCAAAAATCAGATGTCAAAATGAAAAAAAGGCTGGCTGAATATGAGACTGCCCAAGAAGAGATGCTTCAAAAAATAAGAGAATTAGAGGAAAGAGTGCAAAGGGTAAACCTGAGATTTTCAGTTGTAGTAGAGAAGCTGGAAGGAACAGACTGCATCAGATTGTATTAATTTTATGAAAGGATAAATAAGCAACTGGACTGGTATTCCACAGCAGGAGTTGTTAGCTGAAAGGGCACATCGTGTGTATGCTACAAACCTAGCTATGAGAAAGCAATCTATACTTTTAATAGTAAAGAAGCAAAGCTACCAGCAGAAGGAGTTGATTCTGACAAAACTGTGACAGAAGGACAAAGTAATAAAAGGGGGAGACTCATTGTACAGTAGGCAGAAGAGAAGTACATTTATTCCACTATTAAGAGAATGTCAAGACGCAGGTGTGAGATTCAAAGTACTGTACCCAGCCATCTTCAAAATATTATTCCCTTGAGGGACAAAATCATTTTTTTATGAAATACATGCTAAGGAAAAATACAAAGTTTGTCCAACAAAAAAGTGAGCTGTGAAACAGAAGAAGATTCTACTTCTTGTTCTTCTGGTAATAAAGACCACAGAGAGACTGTGCCAGTGAAACCTTTTCCAATGTTTCAATGGCAAATGCTAGAGAGAAGGAAGGGCACATGAAAGTTGAGAGCACACTGGAAATGAAGCACAGACTGGATTTGGGAGATGGAAATGAACAGAAATAAAACCAGTAACTTGGAAATTGACAAATGTGGAATTACAAAGCACTAATTATATTTGTGAAATATTACAGAACTAGAAAATTTTTGGACTTTTGCAGGACTCTAAAGCATATGCCTACTTCATGTTATTCATGTTCGGAAAAATAATTAGGGGAGGGAAAGAGGAGGGAAGAAGCTACTGTAAGTAAAACAACATTATTTTTAATAGTGCTGTTTTTATAGTGCATGGTTTCCTTTGCATTGAATAAAGTAAAGTTTGCACAGTTTTTTATAAGTGTAATGGGGAATACTATTGTAAAGAAGTGCTCCTGTGTTTATTTTTTCTTTTCTTTTTTCTTTCTCCCTTCTCCTCTCTTTCTCCTTGTTTAGTTTTAAGAAATGTAGGCACTACAACATAAAAAAAGAAGAAGAACTGTCTGCTTAAAAGATTGTGACAAAAGAAACATTATTTATTTGCCTTTGTTTACCGGGATGGTCCACTGGGTCACAAAGTTCCCATTTTCAGTGGAGACCTGGGGAGAAAAGCTCCACAGTGAGTTATACAAACAACAACAGATTTATCAACTACAACAAGAGCTGACAATGGAATAGGTTTTTAACAAAGTAACATTAGGCAATGAGGCAATGCAGTTATAAATAAGACTCTCTACTGATTCTACTAGTATAAGTAATAGCAGCAAATGATTAGATTAATGTGATTTTTCTCATTCTTTATAGGTTTCATAGGTTAGTACTAAGCTAACTCTCCTTGTGGGCCATTTCAGGCCTAGCCAATTACTCATGTGAAAATCAAACCCTGTACCTTGTGTCTGTAAGGTAAATACCTTAACTATTATGTCATCCACCCACTCTAACAACAGCCCTTGCCGGTCATGAACCCAGGACCCTGTATATTATAGTCACAGCAGTTAACCACTAAGCCCTCACAGCTGAGACACACTTGTAAAGAACTTGTGTGGGCAGTGACAGGATTGGGGCCTTTAGCTTGATCTAGTAACAGTTTGTAAGAGAAAATAAGTAAATGAAAATGAATATTAAATATTATAAGGCTTTTTTCTAGCAAATATCTCCATGGAGACAATCCAATAAAGAGAAATTGGCTGTAATCTCATAAAGAGAAATTAGCTAGTAAAATAAAGAGAGAGTGAAATTAGCTAGGAGATAATGTTTTCTGAAAGCATTCAGGTGTTTTCCCAGCTGGGAAAGCTATAAAGATAAGACAAAGCCAGACAGCACTTAATAGAAGCACAGGATGTACCATGCATCTTAGCATGGATAACCTTTCTTTTAGGTTAGCTCAACTCTTATAGTGTTGCTGTCAGTTTCAGACATTTGTTCCTATTAGGAGGGTAAAACTTCAATATTTGAAGATGTACATAGTTTTATGTGTTAGTATTAAGTTAATAGGTTTTAGGGGGATATTGGGGTGTGTTTGTTTTTTTGTTTGAGGAATTTCAATAAAACAAAATGTTTTGTAAGATGTGACATAGACTCAAATGGATATAACAAGAAACATATGCATAAATGTTCAACCTGCCAAACAGTGCATGCATGTAACACAAAGTTGGAACTAGACATTCAACATAAAAGGTGGGAATAACTTTTAATACAATGATGCTTTCTGTGATTTCTATAAATGTCAATGTCTCACAGATAAATACAAAAATGAAAGAGTAGTGAATTATATTAAAAAATGTAGAGTGCAAATAGCTATGCTATAGGAGACACACTTGTAAAGAACTGAACATGTAATTCTGATAAAGAAAGGTTTTTACCATGGTTATTCAGCGGAATACCTGGGACAAATTAAAAGAGAAGTATTTATATTAATTGCAAGAGGAGCTCCAATAGTGATAGAAAAATATAAAAAAAAATAATAATGGTAGATTTGTAGTGCTAAAGGGCTACTGGCAAGGGAGGAGGATTACACTGGCATGTATTTGTATTCCACCTAAAGCTGCTATAATAGAGCTCAAGAAAATTCTGGGAGAAATAATCAGCTTTCAGCAAGGAATACTACTTATAGGTAGGGAATGGAATTTGATTTACAATAGTGAAAATGTGTCTAGGGAGCCCAGAAGGGAAAGTATAACAAAGCGGGGTAGAACTTTTGGAGAAATTTATGAAAATATTTGGAATAGAAGATGTGACTTCAATACTAGGAGTTTGGAGTGAATTTACATATTATTCCCCAAAATACAAAAACTGAGCTAGGCTGGACAGAATTTACATTTCACAGGAACATGTGCATTTAATTGAAGGTCTTGATATGCACCCAATATCTATTTCAGATCATGTATCAATAATAACTAAAATAAAAACACAGAGTAATGAAATAAAAATGAGACACCGGCGCTTTCCCACCTATCTGTTTTAAAGAAAGGAACTAACAGAATGGGTATTGGAAATTATTCAGAACCATTTAGAGAAGACAGAATTTTTTCCTGAAAATAAAGGTAGGGAGTGCAATAAAATTAAAGAGGAGTTTAAAAATAGGGTGGTAATAAAAGAAAGGGAGATATGGTTAAGAAGTAACAGGAATTATTCAGAGGGACTAACACCTAACAAGAAAAGGAGCAACTGCAGCATACTAAACAGAAAATAAAGGATTACCTTGATAATATGCATGAGTTTAGAAATATTGTTGTTAAAGCAAAACTTCACCGTAGAACTAAAACAACTGTTCTTTTCACTCTATCTTTGTTTCCTGACATATTTTAACACCTCAAAATCACTCTAAATGCTTTATTTTTAAATTTAGCCCATTTACCACAACATGGCTAACAAAGAAAACACTGAATAAAGACCTGCAATTTAGATTCTTTTCTGGCAGTTACTGGATAACTTCTATAGTGTACAGTTTAAAAAAAGGTCTGAGCCAAACATAAATGAGTGTAATTAGAGACAGAAAAGAAGCAGTCCTTTTACAGAAGGTAAAGAAAATAACAGTGACCCTCCCAAATCCTATTACATGTCAATGGCATGGGAATTCAAAGTTACTTCCTTATGTCTGGCATGAGTCATACAAAGTATTATGGAAAAGAGAAAGGGTTGAGGGACTACAAGATTGCATTGATACATCAAGCCCCATCAGTAGCCATGTTGTGGAAAACATGCTAAAATCACAAATAAAGCACTTAGAGTGATTCTGAGGTGTTAAAATAGGTCAGGAAACAAAAATAGAGTGAAAAAACATTTTTTTTTAGTTCTAGAGTGGAGTTTTCCTTTAAGCAACTGCTTTTGATAATAACTCTAGAGCACAAAAACTTTTAGCATAACAACTTAGACATTAGAAATTAGAAAGAGCTGTCGCCAAGCTTAGGAAGCCTATAACAAGGAAGGTAACAAGAGAACCTGTAGAGGTATTAGAAATATTTCATAAATTCTATGAAAGTATGTATAAAGCAGAGAAATGTAGAAATCAAGCAAAGTTGCAAATGGAAATGTTTATAGAAGAATTAAATATGCCAAGATTAGAGGTAGATGAGGCTCAATTACTAACAGGATAGGATGAGATGAGATAAAAATGGTGATGTATAACCAATCTACAGGAAAGCCCTCAGGAATAGAGGGTCTATATTAGATAAACAAAAGTTTATCTTACCGAACGCTAACATGAGCGAAAATCCCGTAACCTGAAACCGGAATTGTGAGA
Organism: Protopterus annectens; assembly: GCF_019279795.1. Lineage (NCBI taxonomy): Eukaryota > Metazoa > Chordata > Ceratodontiformes > Protopteridae > Protopterus > Protopterus annectens. The sequence continues at coordinate 941,052,490 of NC_056731.1, read as the reverse complement.
TTGCAGTACAGTAAAGATGGGAATATTTGCCCTTTCCTCACTGTAGTGTGATCTCGGAGTTGGAATATATATTTAGCGGGGGTATGGGAGGCATAGCCCCCCTCAATTGCAGTTTCAAGTTCCGGGATTTTTGATAATGTCAGCGTTCGGTAAGATAAACTTTTGCTTATCTAATATAGGCCCGGTATAGATAGTATTCATTCAGAAGCTAGGAGGGAAAAACTGATCAAGATCTGGAAGGTTTTGTTTAACTGTATTTTAAGAGAAGTACCAACATATTGAAAGAAACCGGTGTTAGTTGTAATAACTAAAGAGAGTAAAGATCCATCAGATCCAACTTCATATAGGCCCATTTAAATAGTAAACTATGATTATAAAGAGTTTATGTATATAATCACTAAAGGAATGGCAAAAGTGATGCCAAAAATGATAGAAATGGACCAATGTGATTTTTTGGAGGGGATGCAAGCATTTTACAACATTAACAGAACATTGATGATCCAGAGGGATGCAGAATGTAAGAAAAAAATCACTGTTGTTAGTGGGTCTTGATGCAGAGAAACCATTTGACAGAGTAAGCTGGGACTTTATGAGCAGGGCAATGGAAGCATTTGCATTCCCTGATAAAATTATAAGGTCGATTAGGAGGATATATGAGGGAGTGGAGGTGAAAATTAAAGTGTGTGAGGTCCCCTCTGATAATTTCTGCTTGAGCAGAGGTACCAGGCAGAGGTGTCCTCTTTCTCCTTTGTTGTTTACATTATATTTAGAACCATTAGCAAAGAAAATAATGGACTCAGAAATCCAAGGATATAATTGATATGGTAGTCAAGAAATGCTGGATCTGTTTGCAGATGATATTATTTTATACCTGGCAAACCCAGAAAAGGACATTACAGTGTTGTGGAACATTTTGAGACCATTTCATATCTTTTCAGGATACAAAATTAATGAAGCTAAAACAAGGCAATAGTGCTAAATAATGTACTCTCACATTAATTGGTTCAGCAATATCCATATTTATGGGGACATGATAAAATGAAGTATTTAGGAGTATAGAGTAAAAATGATTCAGGTATGGCAGCTAAGGATATGTGGGATACCACTAAACAAAAGATAATACAAAAACTGAGAAAATGGAAGCTGTGTTATATGGATATGGATAGTAAGATACAAGCAGTCAAAATGTTTTTAGTCCCTTTAATCTTATACACGGGTCATGCAAATTTTTATCAACTAGAGGAGAAGTTGTGGGTAGAAATTAATAAAGAGATGAAGAATTTAATCTGAAAGGGGAATACAGCAAGAGTCAAGTGGAACATTCTACCAATAGAAGAGGACATATTGAGATTACCCTATTTAAAAGGGTATTTCAGAGTTACACACTTAAGGCTCCTATACATAGCACAAGCGGAAAGCTATAATTCAAAATGGAAAGGGATGATGATGAAACGGGGGGGGACTCAAGAAACAAAGAGAGACTGGGATTTTGAATACAGGCCTTTGAGGGGAATAACATAATCATACAGAATATTATATCTATAAAGTAGTAGAAAGTATCCTAAGAACTAAGTCAACAGGGGAATAGAAAAAGGAGATTCTGCCGATAGAGATGACTGCAATTAGGGATATAGACAATAGACAAGAGGGGGCTGGAATTTATTGGAGAAAACTGGCAAAGGAACCGAGGTATTGGGAGCAAATAACTAGAGAGAGAAAGATGATAGAATGTGTTAAAGTAAAAACATATTAATTATGAAATGAAATAACGCTGGTCTTTGCACAGGTTAACCATTTATTAGATTACACATATGGGAGACAAAACTAAAGTCAGTAATGTCTTTTTGAACAAGTAGATTTAGGTGCTTTTATAAGAAAATACAAGCGAAATTAACAAGTGTTATTTATAAGCTTACTACCAGCATTTAATAAAAAGTTGTTTACTACTACAATTTGTAAATGTAGTTATTTATTAGAACAGTGCTAAATATTTAAAGTGAAATATGTCAATGTGTTAGAAATAGGTTAGTTAAAACAGTTTTTAATTTAGCATTAGTAATGTTACAATTGTGAAATTTTAAGCAGACTAACTGATACATTTTAATTCATTCACATGTCTTAGCTATCTAGCAGTTTCAGCAAAATTTATAAATATGTGCAGACCATAATATGTCACATACCGTTCCACTTTCTGCTTAACTTTAGTATGAAGTTTAACCCTTTACAAATGGGAAGATGCCAATAATTTATTGGGACTGCAGGTTAGAGATTGCCTTCCCTATCAAGGACTGATATCAGAGTATAGGCAAGGAGAAAGAAATGGGGAACGATGGTCCTAAACAAAAAACAGCACTGGTAGAATTTTTAGTAGAATCTAGAACAAAAGCTGCCATTAAAAAAGAAATAATTAGTAGGACATATGAAATATTGCATGATAACTATAAGAATCAGAGGAGATTAGAAAGGATTGTGAAGAGAGATTGGACAAGCAATTCACAAAGAAACAATGGAAGGATATATTTATGTCTCCCAAATATGCAACAAAATCTTGAAGATTTAGGATTTTTGCTTGGAAATGTTTGCATAGATATTTTTATACATCAAGTAAACTCCAGAAAAATTTTCCTCAGGTAGATAGCAAATGTTGGAGGTGTGAAGGGGAAGAAAGGGGTAATTGGGAATATATTTTCTGGAAGTGTAATGAGTCGGTGGGTCTTAAGGATTCCCTGTGGCATGCACTGTCAGAGATATTGGGTGGGCAGATTGCTGTGATGAGGGAGATGATTTTTGTGAGCTATAATACAGAATCAGAATTGCCTTGACATAGTAAGGCCTTGCTGTGTCTAATTATGGTGACTGCCAAAAAGCAATTGCTAGAACATGGAAATCAAAATCTAAACCAACTATAGAAGCAGTGAATATAGTAACAGAAATAAAGCTACTGAAATTGAGATCTTAAGAATAGGGTAGGACCAAACTACATTAGAAAAATGGGAATTGTGGGAACAATGCATACAGGGGAGGAATGAGGTTTAAAAGAAGGCAGGACTTAAATGAGCTATTCAATATTTGACTGAAAATGATTGGGTAGATTATAAGTGATATATAATGTTTGCAACTGGGAGTGTGTCAGTATGGTTTGTGACGTAAAATCCTTGCAACTAGGAATGTGTCAGTGTGGTTTGTTTTCATTTATATAAATGTATGATTGCCTGTGCCATAAGTGATGGTTTAATAAAATGTTTCTTGTTTAAAAAAGGGCATAAATTGAATAATTTATGTAATGTTGCTTAGGTTATATGATATATAGCAAAATATGTGAAGTATAATGTTTGTACATGTGAACTTGTTATTACAGTTTGAATACTTTTATATAAATGTAAATTTGCCTATGTCACGAGTGAAAATTTAATGAAGGTGTTTAAAAAAGCAAACACATTTATTCAAATATAAAACAAAACTAAAGTCCTTCAAATCAAGGAAAACATCAACACATTATCAAAGGAACTGAAAATGGTATCAGGAAAACAGAAGTATCCCATGAACTCAGACTAGCATCGGAAGCCAAACACAATTACAAATCCTTCTTTAGTTTCATTAGGATGATAAAGAATAAAACTCAATATTGCTCAAAGCAGATTCAAAATGGAAATACCTACTTGGATCCAGTGGATATTACCAAATTCGGTGCAAGGCTTATCCCAGAAATAACTATACAAACCCCACATACCTCTGAAGGTCTCCAACCACCAATTATCAGCAAAGAGCCTTCACTAAAGGTACTTTCTAAAATGAACAGTATATCCTCTATGGGATATGATAACATATCTAGCTACCTTATAAACAGTACTAAACAAGTTCTGGCAGACCCACTCCTAAGTCTATTTATCCTAAATTTATCTGCTGGCTTTGTCCCCCACGTATGGCACACAGCTATGGTGATGCCACTCCACAAGGGTGACCCCATCACTGATCCTGAAAATAAAAGACCCATCCTGATGAGACTCATATGCAAAGTCGTGGAACATATCATATTAGATCTAATTAATGTTACTATCATAAATCTTACCAAACTTGACACCTAGCAGTTTCTTTCCTGTCTGAAGAATATGGTGATCTTCTTTGAGAGGGTGACACAAGCAGTGGAGAGTGGGCATGCTGCCCATACAGCATAATTTGAACTTTCCAAGGCATTTCCTACTGTAACTCATACCAACATATTAAACAAATTAAATCCACTCCAAACTGATCCTATGTAATTACATGGATTGCAAACTGGCCGGACAGAAGCCACAGTGAATGTGGTGGGTGCTTCTTCAGACAGCATGAAGGTGACCAGTGGATTTCCCCATAGTCCTGTCTTGAGGCCTCTGTTCTTTTGGCATCTATATCTCTAATCTCCATGAGGCAGGATATCTGGTTAACCAAGTTTTAAGATGATTGCAAACTGGATGTCATACCTAAGTCCCTCAAAGACACATGAGGCACTCCAATGTGAGCTTGCATTTGTTAATAACCAGTATACTTAAAATGAACTGAAATTAAATAAATACTATAAAGTGTAATATCATCACATTTGGTAAACAGTTCCTCCCTCCAGCTTATAGTAAAGACAACACCCCACTTCAGAAAGAGCATTTAGTGAAAATCTTAAGACATGTGTAGATGTTTCCTTATTATTTGATCATTATGTTGAAATGGCAATCAGGATGCCCTTTTACCTTATGCAATTCATTGCAAAATGTATATCTTCAAAATCAAAAGAAGCCCTTAGTATTCCACACTGATTAGGCCTATCACAGAATACAATGTTCCATTTGGGATGTATCCCACTAGACACATAAAGCAACTAGGAAGACCACAGAGATTCTTAACTAGAAAGATCAGGGGATTAAAAATGCTAAGCTATCAGTAGAGATTGGAAGCTCTACCCCTGTTTTCAGTAACCTACAGACTCATTAGGGGCAATATGTGTTTTGCCTTTCAGGCTATAAGGGATCCAGTAGTGCAAGATCTCTTATTCCTTCATAAACTAAACAGCCCTACAAATACTAGGATCAGAGATCTAAATCTACTTAAACAAATAAACAAAACAAGGGAGAGAGATGGCTTTGTCACACAGCACCTACTGCTTCTCTGGAACAAACTTCTCCAAATTGAGCTGTTCAATTCAATATCATCCTTCAAAAGGGAGCTAGAAAATTGGATGGGCATTCATAAATTCACCCCCTGGTATGACTGCCAAATCCCTCCTTGAAAAAGGAGATAAGGCCAAAGGTGGATACTGACAAGGTTTTAATGGCCTTCTGGCCTAGTTGCCTTGTATATTCTGTGATTCTATGATATACTCTGTTCTGTGCATTTTAGCTCTGACCCAGCGTCTCATTCCAGTGGGCCATGCCCCCATGAGAAATGCCCAGCAGGCATCCTCACTAAATGCCCAAAACCACATCAACTGACTCTTCCCAATCCGGAGGAGCAGCATTTCTCCTATAAAATCCTTCCAGATCGTTTAGCCCTTCGCTCTTTCACTGACAGTGGTCCCAGAAAACCTGTGAAGGAACTATTTTCTACCCTTTTATCCATGATCTCATCCTTCTACACAGGGCACAAAGCTTGTAGCCAGAAGTGAGAATGGAGATACAGACTAGAATGTAAATAGAGAACGTCATCCTTTGACTAAGGAACCTCAGCTAAACATCAAGCAGAACAATAACGTGACAGCAGTCTATGTAAGATGAGGGACTTTGCCCCTGCTACACACTTTATTTATTTAGATTAATTATTTAGCATTTTGTTTTATATTTGCTTGTGTGAATTTCATCTGTTTTGTAAAGTTCTTTTTGATAATGTACTATAATAACAGCTGACAAATAAATAGGATGTGGGATAAAACCCAGATTTATGGAAGGAAACAGAAATATTACAAGATGTACCCTAAATCCAGACAGAAGAGGGCCTGCCTAATAGTGGTACTTAGTTGAGTCTGATGCTATTAAAGATATTAGCTAGAAGGTGGTTACAGGTTACAGCAAAATAAATTTTACTGCATTTTTAGTGTTCCATTAACTATGCAATCATTGTTATGTATATGGCATCTATTCACAGTGCTGGCGCCAACCCAGTCAGGCTTTGACTTCAAATCATTTTACATGCTGCCCACAGGAGTATAGTTCGCCAAGCCGAAATCTGAAACCAGAGCTTTCAGCAACTTAGGAGGGAAAGGCATGATTTGTGAGGCTTTGGTCAGAATTGATGAATGTATCATACTATTATAACCACACCTATCTAAAAGTCAATGGCAGCAGTAAAGAGAAAAATACACCAAGCTAAATACATGTTAAGGTGCAGCCACTGAGGGGCTGAAATGAATGGTCATAAACTGGTTCTGTCAGGGAACAAGGAGCTGTCCTTCTGAATAACCAATGCTATTCCAGTGAAAATGTGCCTGCCTGCTCTGAACACTCACATCCTTTGGCAGGAGGTGAGAACTGACACGGGTCACAGAATCTAGGTAATAGTCACCAGACAGTCCCCTATGAGAGTTTCCGTATTGCTGTTTTATTGTGGACTCAAGTCATAACTGTTATGGGTCAGCTTGGCAGTACTTTAATTGTGTACAGCTGCTGAACAACTTCTGGGGTTCATTAATGACTGAATTCATCACCGCAGCATGAAGCTACAGAATATATGGATCTAGATGAAGGTCAGGCCAACAGGCAGCACCTTATTATTTTGGGAGAAGCAGATTAGTTCAAGTATTATTAGATCAAATCAAAATTAGTATAAATATTGGCTTGTATATCCTGACTGTTTAAAGATGGCACTGAATATTGCCTAAGCCTCCAAGTTATTTTTTTTAATGAAAAATATATGATGTATGTTGTTCCACATTTGTCATACCCATGCTTTAAGTGAAGCCTAATAACTGAAATTGAAACTAAAATCTAATGCAGGGTACAAAATAACAAATGTTAGCATGCAAAGTCTAATGTCAAAGGCAAGTGTTTTAGAATGTGGTTAAACAAGGAAGGCATATATTTTTGGTATCTCAGTCATAATTACATGACATGATTAGGTATACTGCAGTAACAATGTGCAACATTAAAGAGAATTGATGCAGGCAGCACAGTTGGAGAGATGGTTAGTGGGTAAGAATTATTTAGGCCCTTTTAAATATATACATTTTTGGAAAATGGAAATTCTGCTGGTTGCTTACTTGCTGAATTCTTCTCAGCCAAATGAATAACAGACGCAGTCTGTATCCATTGTGGGCCTAAGATAATGCATTAGTTGTTCTGGCAAAGAGACTGAGTTTGGTACTGAATGAAAGACTTGCAGAAGCCTGAATCATGAGATCCTAAAGAACCCACACTACAGAAAAGCAGAAGTCTGATGCCAAAGAGAACCAGCTTCAGCATAATTGTTACTTGGAAGCTGCATTGACAACATGGCAAGTATAAAATCTTTCTTAGTTTATTTCAGTCTCTTGTAAACCAGCACTTATTGATGCATTGATTGTATTCAGGCCTATCAGTTCACTTGTTTTATTTCTCAGTGAGTCTGTTTTTTTTTTCAGGTGTCAGTCTTTTGCTATACTCATAGAAAGGGGAAAGTGTAAGGCCTGTACATTCTTCTTATAAATAGAAGTATCAAAATTATAATTATTATATGTAATGTTAACATCCAAAAACATGCCTGAAATGACAATTCGTACTCTTAGACATGTAATTGATTCTTCAATTTTCATTTTTTGGCAGGTATTTTAAATTGTATATATTAATGGGATTGTAGCAGTTGCTCCTTTTTTACACAGAGGAAGAGTCCTGTGAGACTTGAAAGCTTTGTGTTCTATTCAATTTTATTAAAGGATTTTGAGACGTTTGCACTGATGTTTTTCTTATGTAATTTACCATAACATCAACAATCTTATGAGGGACATAGAAAAAATATAAGGAAAAATCAGGGGCTTTCTGCAATTTTGAGAAGTAATATTATAGCATGTAACTGAGCTCTTCATAAACATGCTCTCATAAATCTGATCATTGTTACCAAAGACATGCAGATATTTTCAGACACAGATGAAAGGTTCAGCCTGCTCTCCTATCCCTGAGAATAGAATGGTATTAGCTGCTACAGGAATGAATCTAGAAGACCTAGAAGAACTGCAAACTTCTAGCCTTCCAGTTTAAGTAACCCCTATGATTTTCTGGTCTGTATATGAGTGGTACTGCATGAACAAGTGATGGCCCATCCAACACAATGGCAATGGGAAGTTGTGAGTTAGGAGCTATAGGCTGCATTATGACAGTGACTGGAGGTTTCACCACTCAAGCCTAGAAGGAACAAGTTGGGTACCTGGCCACTAGTGTCTGACACCAACAGGGCAAAAATCAAATACAAGTCAGCAAAAAATGTTATTGGGTCACACATTTTAAACATTTTTTTTACATGCACATCTATTGGATGGAGATGATTTAGCATTTGGTTGACTTTGCTGATACTGATTATGGATTGTAATTATTTATTTATTTATATTTGTTTAACAAAGTAGTGCACTGATCAATATTGACCATTTTCAGGCTTAGCCAGGGTGAAATACAAAACATTTCACAAACAAAAATACAGAAATGTATGAATATGACACTTCAGGATTTCTCAAATTTGTGTTTCAATTAATAGGTAACAAAGATATTAAGAAAATAAACAAGCAAAGACATTCTTATCATGGTGCACAGATAACATTAAAGTATTTGACATTGGGATCAGTCTAGGAATAAAATCAAACAGGAAAACAATAATCTCTGAACTCTGGATCCCACACAGTTTGGTTTTGTGAAGGGTAGATCATGCCTGCTCAACTTGGTCAACTTCTTTGAGTCAGTCACCAGAGCTCTGGATGAAGACAAGGTGGTTCATACAGTCTACCTTGATCTGGCCAAGGCCTTTGATACCATTGCCCACTCAGGAATAATAGAAACACTCACTAAGCTAGGCATCAAGCCCTATATTACTAGGTGGGTTGCAAACTGGCTCACAGTCAGAACCCACAGTGCGAAAGTAGCTGACTCCAAGTCAGACTGCCAACCAGTCATGAGTGGAGTCCCACAGGGTTCAGTCCTGGGTCCTCTCCTGTTTGGTATCTACTTCTCTGAAGTCCAGGCCAACAGAAAGGGACTCCGGCTGACAAAGTGCACAGACAATTGCAAGTTGGGAGCTATTATTAACTCCCCAAGTGATGTTGACATCCTACAGAAAGGTCTCACTGAGACCAACGACTGGTGTCAGAACCATGGCTTTAAGCTTAATACCAAAAATGTGTCGTCATCCCCTTTGGGAAAAACCCAGTTCCCATGAATTACCACATCGATGGTAGTCCACTGAACACAGAAGGCTTTATAAGAGATCTGGGAATGCAGGTTGACAGCAATCTCTCTTTTGACCACCACATTGCCACTGTGGTCAGAAAGTCCTTCTATGTGGCACATCTCATTACTAAGGGTTTTGCATCCAGGAAGAAAGAGGTCATTGTCTCCCTCTATTCTTTCCTCATTAGGCTAATCATTGAGTACAATGCCCCATTTGGCATGTACCTCACTAAACACCTGCAACAACTGGAGAGGCCACAAAGGTACCTCACAAAGAGGATCCTAGGCCTTAAACATTTGTCCTATATGGACAGACTCAAAAAACTCCAACTATTCTCTGTCTCATATTGCCGACTTACAGGCAATCTATGCTTGACTTATAAAGCCATGTCTGACCCAGCTCTGTTAGAAATGCTATATCTAAAGAAATCCCAATCCCTCAACACCACACATTCCAGAGACCTCAACCTCATTACCACAATCAACAGAACATGTTGGAGGAACAGGTTCTTAACCCAGAGACTGCCCATGCTATGGAATAGACTTCCCACACATGTTAAGCAGAGCATCTCACTGGCCCTCTTCAAAAGAAATCTTGATGAGTGGATGGGAAATAGAAAATTCACCCCAGGGATCACTCCAGTGGCTTTACTTGACAGAGGCACTGGAAACTAAGGTCGGGTGGTACAATGCCAAGGTAATCCTAAGGGCTAGGCTTGTAAAGGCTCCAGGGCCATTAGCCTAGTACACACCTATGAACAAAACTAAAATCACACAGCAAACCCTGTTGATACCAATAAAGGCTGTCCCTCCATTGAATTCAACTATTCAGGGGAACGTGAAATACGAATAATCCCAGTAAGCACACAGGAAAGTACCAATAACATAAAGGTATTTATTCAATAAAATAAAAAACAAAAAACAAGTATATTGAGTGCTTTCATCTCCACTTGGGAGACTTCATCAGAATCATCATTCAAAATAACTATACACTTTTTATAACAATTCCAACACAACGTACTCGCACGTAAGGCAGGTGCAAAAGGCCAAAAAAAAACGTAAAAGTCAAAAAAAGGCCAGCGCCAAAGAGTGAATATTTATATATATTTTAAAATGGCATAACCAAAAGAATCAGACCGGTTTCGACCTTATGGTATCACTGAGGAAGACCATGGGCCAAAACCGGTCTGATTCTTTTGGTTATGCCATATTAAAATATATATATATTCACTCTTTGGTGCTGGCCTCTTTTTGACTTTTACTTTTTATAACAAGCCACATCGCTTTTCATTGGACACCCAATTAATTCAACAGAATAAATTCAACAGAATAAATTCAGCAGAATAAATTAACTCACGAAGGTCCAAATACATTTTGGCAATGCTTCATACCATAAATATATAAATATAAATGTGAATAAATATATATATTGATTGTTCTAAAATAGTAAAAGTATAAATATAAATATAATATTTCTTTTGCTGTGCAGACTGAAGTGAAATACAAAATGTTATTAAAGGAAACAGTTCCAAGATCCTAGGGAATAAATAATTTGTGGAATAAATATCAACTATAAAATATGTAATAAATATAAATATAATATAGTCTAAATAATATATCTTATAAATATAATTAAAAGAACATGTATATATATATATATATATATATATATATATATATATATATATATATATATATATATAAATCTTCCTTAAAAAATGTACATAATATTAAAAGTTTTGCTAAAAATGTATATTAATAAAAACTACTGTGATGAAAAAATTACTTGTTTGTGTCTTTCAGCTTTTTCCCGGTTAGGGGTCGCCACAGCGGAACTCCGGTCCGCTAATGATTGGCAGTAGATTTTTACGAGCTGGCTTGCCGGGCCTAATGCACAACCTTCAACGAAGGAACACCCATTCATGCATGTCGCCACACAGAAGACGCTCTAACTGAGAATCGAATGGGCAACGTCTAACTGTGAGGTGACAACGCTACCGCAGCACCACCACCACAGTCTTAGTGAAAAAATTTGTATATAAGTTTTGTAACTGTATGTTTTTATTTTTTACTGTTTCAGTACTTATTCATTGTTCCTTAACTGCTATATGTGTTGCTTTAAGGGAATGATCTTTTGGGGTTGGAGTCTAGTAGTTTTAAAGCAGGGGTGATGGATATGTGGTCATTCAAACCTGGGCTGTTACATGCATCCAACCTGAGCTGCCAAATCATTCCCCGAAATTCTAATTGGGTCTCCCAATCACCCCCTCCCTCACTCTGTTTTACTTCCTCTAGCACCCAGAATTTGTAATCCGCCTTCTTACAAGCTAACAAGTGTCTGTATAGGGCACTGTTCTTGTTCTTCCTATTGATATCATGTATATGCTCATATATACATAACCTTAAATTATGCTCTGTCTTTCCAATATAATATGCCCAAAAAACTTGCAATACACTAAGTACACCACTCCTTTAGTATAGCAACTAGAATACGTTTTACCCTTAATTTTGTAACCAATACTGGGTATATCCAAGTCTTTTGTTCCCGCTACAAAGGGACACTGGGAACACCTACCACACTTGAAGGTGCCAAGTTTTGGACATGTCCCTTCTCTGTAAACACCCTTTTTCTTTTCCAGTATATTCTTTAAGTTAAAATTCCTTTTAAAACTATATCTCGGGGGTTTTTGAAACAGTTCCACCCTCATGGGCATCCTTCTGAACATATACCAGCTGTCATTTATACATTTTTGACCCACACAATATTAGCATAATGTGTTAATGTCAGGTATGGAAGTTGTGATGTAATTTCTTTAGTGTTTCCCAATATTTTATTGGCACCAACTATTTCTCCACTGGTCAGTAGTGGTAGATAGGTTGATCCCCATCCTTCCACAACACATCTTTTAATAGGATTAATCAGTTTGTCAGGATATCCTATTTCACCAAACATATTATGAATATATTCGATTTCCTTCATAAAATCTGCTTTGTCCAATGTCATTCTTGCTATTCTAACCATTTGTCCCTTTATAATATTCTTTTTAAGATTATATGGGTGGTCACTCTCATAATGCAAGTATGAGTTAGAGTAACATTCTTTTCTGTATATACCGGACCTCTTGTAACCTCACATCCAAATAGTGTGTCTCATCTACCCCCAATTCATATGTAAATTGTAAAAACCCAGTATTCTAATTCAAGTAGTCCATAAAATCTGAAATCAATTATTTTGTTCCTTCCCATAAAATAAATATATCGTCCAAAAATCGGTAATACCCCAAAATGTTTGTGAAGTAATCAGAATTAAAACCAAAATGTTGCTCCCAATACAACATAATGATGTTGGCATATATGGGGGCACAGGCTGACCCCATGGCAACCCCATTTGTTTGGTAATACAAATCTCCTTGAAAATAAATGTAATTGTATTTCAATACCATCTCCATATTTTGCAAGACAAGTTTAAATTCATCAGATGATAGAAAATCAAACTCAACCAATATTTTTTCAAACCACATTAGCCCTATTGAATGGGGTATCAATGGTGAGGAATATAATACTATCTTTGTAGTTGGTAGTGCCAATTTTATTCAGAAAATCCCAAGAATCTACCAAAATGTGGGGATATCTAGAATAAAAAAGTTTTCATTTTGTATCTACTTATATAGATAATAGTTGTGTTTTTGATCCCTGTGAGGTGACAGTTGGTCTCAGGGGTGGAGTATCCAACCCCTTATGTATCTTGGGAATCTCAAAAATAGCCGGAATGACAGGCTTGTGTACCCTTAAAAATTGGTATAAATGTATGTCAATCAACCCCTGCATTAAATTGTCCTCCAGGGTAAAATCAATCTTTTTATATGAAATGTTGAGCTCATTCCTTGATACCACGCCATACCTATTGTCAGTATCCAGTATTTCCAGCATTTTGTCATTTAATCCCATTAGTTCCTTAAGTAGTTTCATTTCCTTAGGGGATACATTTGAACTAACCTCCTTCACATTCCTGTATTCCTTTCTTATCAGACTGGTTACACACATCTCAAAATTCTGTATGTCTTGATGCAACGGTGGGTTATAAGTGCTTCTCTTTTTTTAATTTTGTACCCTGGGTAGTGCTTAAACCATCTTTAAATAACTGTGCCAAATTCAATTTTCTTGTAAAAAGTTTTATATCAGGTATTAAGTCCTCTATATTAGGTTTTTGTTTACTAGCACAAAAGTAAAACCTTTTAAAAATAAAGAAAAGTAACTTTCATCAATGGTTAGGTCAGTGTAGTTATAAATATTGAAATTCTTTTGTGTATAAATAGTGACCTTCCTCATATTTGAAGTCTCCATATAACTTCCATTTTCTATGTTTTGGTTCACTTCTAGTAAATTCCCTTGATTACTATCATCACTAATAATAGGGGTAAATTCCCTGGGGGAAAAAAGTATTATCTCCTGTATTCCATTTTCCCATATTGGCGTGTATGGTAGTTGCCCGTCTCTTCCGCATAAGATGGTTGATTTATTAAATTTCTAATTCTCTTGGACCTCCTGGGCCCTTCCCCCTCTAAAGGGCTACTTGTTCCATTGTTAATTTCCCTCATATTCTTAGTGATTAGTATTGTTAGAGTGTGTATTGTGTGCATTTTTCCCCCTTCCTCCCATATATTCTTTCTCTTCCCATTGTGAATAGTTAGTATTCTCCCTATATCTGGAACGAGACTTCTTGTTTGTTCTATCATAACTCTTGGTGTCACAATAATAAGCTGTACCCTGTTCATATTCGTGAATGTCTTTCTCTAATTTGGACACCTTTCTTTTATGGTTCTTGGCCATCAAACCATCCACATCCTGTAACACTCTTAAATATACATTCTTGTATTCCACAACATTAAACAATAGGTCTGCATTTATCGCCTTATTAAGCTTATCAATGGTATTTTTGCATTGTTCCATTAAACATTCATTATTGTTTATCCCCCTAAGAGAGGCTGGGCTTAGTCCAGAACGTAAGCATGTGGCAAGGAAAACACATTAGGTCACTTGTTGCTATGTGAATGAAAGCACACTCAATGCAATGCTAAAAGTCATTGTATGTTGATGCTTGGGGCTAAGAAACAAGGGGTCTTAGCTAAAGCATGTACCCTTTGGTCATCATATATGATGAAAGTCACACCTGTTTACCCCAAACATAGGGCCAAAGCTGAAGGTAGGTCTGGCAGCTACAGGTATTTTACAGAGTGACTAAAAGCTGGCATTAGCAAAGCCGAGTAAATTTCCTCTAGTAGCCTAACCTCATATTATGTTCTTGATCCCAATTTTAGATTTAAGATGCACATCCATCATGGACTAGAACCTACATTCTCAAATGTGCATGAACTCATTCATAATTCAGTCAGTAGTGCCTGAAGAAGTAGAGGAGGGCTATGCCATCAACTGTATGACCTGGTAACACTATAACAGTGGAGGATTTAGGAAATGCTGTAATAGATCAGGGAGGGATCCATGACCTTTCTGTGAAGGATTCACTTTCTAGACATAGAATAGTACATGCCTTGCAAGTAAACCTCTTTATGAGGAAATGCTCTCATTTTGAACCTTAAAGAGTCTTATGTTCCTTACATAAGGTCTGTCACACACTCAGTGTTAAGAACTTTTAAAAAAAATATCTATGGTCAATATCAGTAAATCATATTAATTCATCAAAATAACTTTTTGTAAGTATAATGTAACACATATTAACCATCCCGTTAGTTTCCTAGTTGAAATAGTTAGAAAGCTCTTTGTAAGTGTTCCACATTTTGCCCATTTATTCCACATTATGAAAGGTAGTGCTATATATTTTCAAGGTGGAAGGTTGAAAGCTATGGAATAGTAAATGTATTTGGCTCTTGCATGTTATTCGTCCATCCACCCATCCATAAGCACTGGAAACTATTAAAGGCTAAGGGATGGCAGTGGAAGAGAGTGATACGTACTGATCTAAAAAAGGCAATTATTTCACTTTTCTTTTCATCTACTGCCATAGTGGAAGCATATTTGTGATATAAATTGTACTATCAATTGGAGTTACATTAAGAATGATTTCACATAAATTTCACATAAAATTATATATGAAGCTAGTGTTGGCATGTGATCTAATAATAACAGTGGTACTGCTAATCTGATATACCACTGTTAACGATCTTTTTATTTACCACACTTCAAAGTGTTGACAATGCATATTCTTTCACCTAAAAGCAGGATCTTTGAGTGTACTGTTCATACCATCAGTCTGTTTGCTAGGAACTTGGATGTTTACAGAAAAGGGTGGGGAGGAATTAGCTGGCAACAGTAGTAAAACAGCCATAAAATTAAACCTAGAACTATAATGATATTTCAACGAATAATTATATAGAGTGCCAAAATCCTTTATTTTGCAAAAATAAAAGGCTTAAATGTCTTCCAGGGTCCATCAATGGAATGATTTTTGCTATGACTGCATCATGAATTCTTCTTGTCTTCAAACAAATTTTTACTCAGTTAATGTTTTATTGAGTAGACTGTTTCATTATGTCATCACCAATTCGGTTAAATGACATTACCACAATCCCTAATCAGACTGACTAGAAAATACAAAATGTTCAAGTTAATTTGCTCTATGCACTTCACCCCTGTAGGAATAAGTGATACTAAAAAGTGAAAACTAAGTTATTATCGAATACAGCAAAAATTATGCACAAAACCCATTCAACGTAGCTGCAAAGCTAATGCAAATAAAGACTCAGCACAGTATTTCATTATTTCACCATTCATGCTTTACTACTTGAGACCGTGGTTACAGGATTGAATTACAAAACCTGTTAAACACACTTTCAAAATAATACAAAGGTTACCTCCAGAATGCATAGTAATTTCCTTCACCAGGATTTCTGGTTTAACTTAAGGTAGCACATAAATTTAGCATAGTTCTTTTGTATTCTGACTGAAAAAATGTACGCAGCTTAGAAAGCAAGGTAACTCTCTTAATAAAAATGTGATCCTGTTTTACATTATTATATCCAAGTTTTTGTAACACCTGGAAACTTAATCCTCTTTTTATATGTTTCCTGTAAAACATAGGGGCCTCCAAACACTTTAATAACTTTTGCACAAACCATGTTGTAAGCAACCACAGTAAAACAATTATGGGCTTCTACATATTAGTATCTGTCTTTTTGCCTGTGATATCTTGGTAGTTAGAACTGTGCGCATCAATACATAGACAATGAACAATGATGTGGAGAAAGAAAGTCAGGCTGGCAAGTCTAAAACATAAGTAGTACACAAGTCAGAAATACATAAGATGTCAAAAAGAGAGAGAGAGAGAAATGTGAGATTCGCATCTACTTTATAAGCAGATTGACTCCTGTTATATTTCCTCTCCTCCATCAGCAAGGATTAGGCTACTTTGCTGGATATACTTTGTTTGCTAAATTTGAAAGCTCAGGAGATGATCCAGGATCCAGTCCATATGCTTCCCTGGAATCTGGAAGCAGGTGACTAAGAATATAAGTTTAGAAGCAATTCAAGGGCATGCACCATGAACACATAATTCTCCCATACAAAACTTCTAACATCACTCTCAGAATTAAAACTAACTACCGCCACTCTATTATGCTTTCAAGACTATCTCTCCCAATGCCAACAAGCTGTTCAGTGGAAAAACTCCCTTTCCCCCATACTTCCTGTAAAACTAGGAGTACCCCAAGGAACAATCCTAGGACCCCTCCTTTTCACTATATTTACAAATAATCTTCGCAAAGCCATCTCTCTAGCAAACCTGGTTCAATACACTGATGACTCCACCTTAATCTGCTCTTCCCCCACCCTCCAACAACTTTACATCAAGACCCAAGAATCCTTTATATCCATCGAAACCTAGCTATCCAGCTAATACTAAATCCTAAAAAGACCAAATTTATGCTCTTCCATCCTTCCAAAGCAGCAGTACCTACTCCCCTGTTCTCAATTTCTGCATCAGGTAATACCACTATCTCCCCCATCACACAAACCAAATTACTAGGATCATTATTGACAATAATATGAAATTGACAAACACATAGCTCATACAATACCCAAAGTCAACAAAAAACCAAGTACTCTTTACAGATGTAAAAATTTCCTCTTTAAAACTCCCACAGATGCACTATATTTATTATCACACAATACTTACCAACTCACTGCTGCTTATTCCCCACTGTCCCATCTATACCCACTAACTCTCCCCTAGACTAAGTTTCCCTTAAAATGGCAATGAACCTCATATATGAGAATGGCGTACGGCAACTGTGGTCCCACTCCACAAAGGCGGTGCTTCAGCCTTGTCTGCAAAGCTATGGAGAGGATCATAATGGAACTCATAAATAAAGACATTGGGGACCTACAGACACTGGATCCTACCCAATTTGGCAAACAGTCACTAAGGCCATTGATGAGGGGCATCATAGAAAAGCTCACCAGCTTAGATGTAAACCCATATGTCACAAGATGGGTTGCAAACTGGCTCAAGGACAGAACACACAGGGTTAGAGTTGCTGGTGCCATGTCAGACTCTAAGCCAGTCACAGTGGTGACCCACAGGGCTCAGTCCTGGGCCCCTCTTGTTCGGCATTTATTTTTCTGAAGTGCAGGCAAACATAGGGGATTGTGGCTGACAAAATTTGCAGATGACTGCAAACTGGGCACCATAATTGACACTCCATCAGACACAGACATCCTCCAGAGAGGTCTCATAGAAATGGATAACTGGTGCCAGAGCCATGGCCTTAAGCTAAATGCCAAAAAATGTATAGTCATACCCTTTGGGAAAAACAAGGTAACCCCTAATTACCACATAGGTGATAATCCATTAAACACGGAAGAAGTTATCAGGGACCTGGGGACCCAAGTTGACAGTAACCTCTCTTTTGACACTCACATTGCCAAAGTGGTTAGGAAGACCTTCTACATTGCCCACCTGATCATGAAGGGATTCACATCCAGATCAGGAAAGGTCATTGTACCCCTGTACTCTTCACTTATCAGACCAATGATTGAGTACAATGCCCCATTTGGAATGTACCTTACCCGACACCTGCAGCAGTCGGAAAGACCCTAAAGGTTCCTCACCAAAAGGATAAAGGGGCTCAAACATATGTCATACGATGCCCGACTGAAGAAACTCCAGCTCTATTCAGTCGTCTGCTCATCTGCCAGAGGTGATCTGTGCCTGACATACAAGGCCATGTCCAACCCGAATTAATGGACATGCTCCACCTCAAAAATCCAAATCCACCAGCAAGAGACTTAAACCTCAACACGGATATAAATAGGACGTGCTGGAGGGACAGATTTATCACCCAGAGACTCCCTACACTATGGAACAGAATCCCAGTCCATGTGAGGCAGAGCCCCTCACTGACTCTGTTCAAGAGAAATCTAGTGGATGGGAGATCATAATCATCTCTGTGTCACTGCTGGACAGAGTCATAGCAAACTAATGGGTATAGTATTCTCATCCTAAGGGGTGGTGAAAGCCACACACACTCTGGCTAGGCTTATAAATGCCCTAGGGCAGATAGCCTAGTATGAACCTATGAACCTATGAACCTATATACTTGTCTATATTCTCCATCTTTGACAAACTGGCCAGTACTTTTAGTTTTTTCTTTCTTCTCTTATCTTTATTACATCTTCAAGATTATCTCTACTAAACATACTGTAAGAACAACAATCACGTTACTACCCGCTATACTTTTAATTGTATATCTAAACCACTATGCTTATGTAAATATCTTATGCAATCATATGTTATCTGCTATATTTTATAACTGCATGTGTAAACTACAATACTCATGTAAATATCTTATGTATAGTATGTTAGTAATTGTTTCTGGAGCTTTTCTCCCCAGGCCTCCACTGAAAACGGACAGCTCTGTCCAGTCAGACCTCCCCAGTAAACAAATGTAAAGTAAATAACTAAATAAACAAATAATAGACCTTCCTGCCTGAGAGAGACAAGCAGGTGTCACCTCTGTATGCCAGTCTTCCATCATAGTTGAAGCCTAAGCAGATGAGATGGAGTCAGAACTCCTTCTCTTTATCCCAGAGAGATCTCATTGCAAAGATCCAGTGATAATTATAATTACCAAGAGGGAATAGAAATGATTATGATTGACTTTCCGATCATAACCAACTTACGTGTTTGAGACATGGATGTCAAGAAATTCACCACAAGAGTGAAACATGAGAAGTCAGTCATGGTATCTATGTCAAAATTACATAATGAAGAGAAATTATGGGTGACCTAGTCATAATTCTTTGTAGTATGTGTAGTGTTGATTGCTCCATGTACTCCCAGTTACAGAAAAAAGAGAAAGTTTAGGAGTGATAAGTCTTTTTCCAACTTTGAAAGCCAGTAAAGCACTTACTATGTTTGTCAAACAAATAGCAGTATTCCTCTCAACTTCTTTGATGAAGAATTCTGGACAAATCCAAAAATAAAAAGAAATAAAAATTAGGCACAGTTTGTAAATGTTGCACTAATTCACTTAAAAAAGATAATAGAGCAACGTGTTTTGCATCAACTTGCATTTTTTGAACAATACGAAATATGAAACTTTAATTCCATTGTTATTGATTTACAGTGATTTACTACAAAATCCAAAACTTTATGAGTGATGGGGCAAAAATATTAATCAAATTCAAGGATGTTCTGCAAAATCAGAGATAGTTGAGAGGTATGGACAACAGGCAGAAATTAAGTGCTTGTCTATAGAACTAATGACTTTAAAAGCTTATAGACATTTTGCTGTGCCTCACTTTCTGTTTGTAGGTGTGGCAAAGTGAAGCTGTAACAGCTTTGAAAAGCTGTTTACCATCTGCTTCTGTTTTTGTTGGTTATCTCTGTCCACTGTTAGTCGCCCATGCAAGATCTCATATTAACAGTGCTTAAGGGTGCTTAACAAGCTTTCAGTAAGCTTTTATTAAGCACGTATACGATCAGGTTTCATGCTAAAGAAGAGCTTATCAAGATCTGTTTTCCAGTTCTTGACTGACTGTAATTCTCAGAGATTTACCAAAAAATCAAACATTTTATGAGTGACAAGGCAAAAATCATAGGCAAAATCAAGGATGTTCTGCAACATCCAAGACAGCTGAGAGGTACACACAGCAGGTAAAAATGAAGTGCTTGTCTATAGAACTAATAGCTTCAAAAAATCTGTTAGAACTTCATTCTGACATGCTTTCTGTTTTTACATGTGACAAAGTAAACTTCTAATGCTTTTAAAAGCTATTTTACCTTCTGCTGCTGTTCTTTGATGGCTGTCTCTGTCTGCTGTTAGTCTCTAGTTCAAGATCTGATATTAGGAGTCCTTAGGGATGCTTAACAAGCTTTTATTATGATTTTATTAAACATCCATAAACACTTTTAAGGTCCGGTCTTATGCTACACAAGTTTATAAGTAGAACTTTTTTCCCAGTTTTGGAGCATAATTGTGGCACTCCATACACTACTAGTTCACTGATTATCATTCTAAAGAAAAAACAGAAAGGTTATAGGTGACAGTAGAGGAGGAATATTTGTTACATTCAGTTGAAATCTTGTAATCCTGCCAATTGAAATATGACTCAGCAGCAAGTCATCAAGGCCAGTGCAACAAGCTATGATGAAAACATAAATGCCATGACTTAGAAGGAGTAGAACCCCTTCTCATATTCTTATTCCAAATCTCACCTATGAAAGCACTGTGAACAAATCCAGAAATAATTTAACCATTATTGATTCATTTGTTTGTTTGTTTGTTACATTTAGGTAGGCCCACTAGGACACAGTGCCACTTTTCAGAGCTGATCTGGGTGCACAGTCTGGTTAGTTAACTTATTCAGAGTCAAAGTAAATGAATAACTAAGGAACCAAACTCTGTACTACACCCTATGCAGATCATAACCTTAATCCTCTGCATTAAACTAAAATACTGGACTTCAGACTCATCTGGCTTATAATTTATAGTGAGGAAACCAAGCGTTCATTTCAAAATCACACCACTAATACCACCCAGATTAATGTGGTAAAACAGACAGTTAGAGATGCACATCAATAAACACCAGGAGAAATGACTAAGGAAACAGGGCCAAAATTCAATTCAATGTTTCCAACAAGGAATACGTGATAAGACAAAACAAGAACCCTACACTCAAACCGACGTGACTAATATTTGATATCTGCTACTATAATTTACGTCTGCAATCACTGTGCACAATCTGTTGCTATAACTGATGCTGTTTTTTTAACCAGGACTCCACGGAAAATGAGCTACTCCCAGAGGAACAATCCTGCATGATAAATAAAATAGAATATAAACCAACTAGAATGATTGCAATGTGTTTGCCTTAGATCCAAACAAAGATCAGCTAAAATGATGTTAAAGAATTTTTCACCTTGTATCTCTCACTGCACATACTGCCATAGCAACAAATGTGATTATGCCCAAGCTAAAATATGGATTACCCCTGCTATGTCATACAAATGTGCAGTTTGTTGAAAACAAGATACAAATATTTGTCCTTTTAGCTGATTCACAGCACAACACTATTACAACACACTAAAGGGCCTCAACTGGGCATCTCTTCCCTGTTGCTTAGTAATCTCCTTTTTTAAATCTTGAAGCTTGGATATTGCCCCCCAATGTGGGCAAAAATACCTTACATAACAGAGCTATTCTCTAAGAAGTACAGAGAAGGAAAACCTTATCTTATCTCTACCTTCTTTCAAATCAGCTTTAGAATAAAGATCATTCTCCAGAGTGGGCCATGTCAGTTGATTTTTCTGCGAATCAACAAACGTTTCAAAACAACTTTTAAAAGAATATCTATATAAGGGAGCTATTTGTACTTGCTTTTATGACATCAGTAAAAAAATGAACAAATCACCCTTACCTGATAGCTGTTAAACAAAACATTATGTTTTGTGCTATGAACTAAAATATCTGCAAATATTGCATAAATTGTAAGTAATTTCAACTTCTTTGTAATACTTTCTCAAGTGTTAATGTTTTACAAGTACTACTTTTCTACAGTTAGTGTATTACTTATGTGCCAGTGAAGCAAGAGGTAGCACACTTGCCTTTAGTGCAGAAGTCTGTGGGTTCAATTTCCACACCAGATAGATTGATTACTGACACTGCAGTGCAGCATAAGGGGGGTGTTACACTCCTGAGTGTGCCATCCTTCGGAAGAGACTTTAAACTGAGGCCCCATCTGATTGAATTGGTGGTAGCTCAGGTGGATGTAAAAGATCCCATGTCACCTACTGAAAATAGTAGTGGTCCTTTATTTATATACAAAAATAGCTGTTATTTACAAAATATTTACAGATGTACAAATATATAAATATACAAATATGTTTACACATATTCATAATTTCCTTTACATTCATGCTCGTTTTTCATCCCTATTAGAACCCCATGTCTTTTTTTCCATAACCACCATCTAACTTTATTTAATATTGTTGCTAAAATCCATTTACCATTAAACATAATTTAATTTATTCTTTCATTCCATGTTTCCCATATAATATAACATAATGTTTTGTCTATTCTTCTAACATATTCATTATATATTATTTACTTCTATTCGTATAATATCCATATTTAATCATATCTATATTTATTTTCTCCACTTCTTTTATATCTTCAAAAAATCTTCTTTGCATAGTTTTCCCTATACCTTTTTTACTCTTTTACATTTCAAAAATACATGTTCCATCATTTCTTTTTCTTGACAATGTAAACAAATTATTTTACTTTTCTTTTTATATGACATATTTTCTTTTACTGGCAATTTACCTATTACCAGTCTCCACAAAAAAATCTTGACATTCTGCTTTCTGATTATACCATTTGCTTCTTATTTTTATAGCTTTAATTATTTCATATGTTAGATTTTCCCATGGTTTTACATAGTAATGTTTTATCATCACATTTTTATACCATACTTTTCTATCTTTTTCTATATCATCAATTTTTATTTTCCACAAAAATATCTTTTCTTGGTAACATTTTATTTCTTCATTTATACACTCTTTTTCTCTTTTTATCGCATACTAAAAATTTATCATACTTATATTTATACAGTTTTACTACTAATCTTGTATCTTTTTCATTTATCCACTTTGACACTTTGTACAGGTTTAATGAAGCAGTGTGTACCACTGGGTTAATTAACCCTAAACCACCTCCTTTTTTATTTACATACAAAACTCCTCTTTTTATTGGGTTTAATCTAGAACCCCGTGTAAATGAGAAAAATATCTGCAATAATTCCTTTTCAAATACTGTTAGTAACCTAAATACACTTTGCCAAAAAAGCTATTTGTCTCATATTATTTTCTGAATAATTTATATGCTCTCCAGAAAAGATGTTTGCTTTATTTCTTCTATTGTTTTTCCCATTGAAATCTACTTACATCTTTATTCCCAAATTTTATACCTAATACAGAAATTTCATTCATTGTGAAATATATACCCACAATCTTTACTACATCACCTAAACCTTTACTTTTCTCTTTATTTAATGCAATCCCTATCATCTCTAAACACTCATTTGTGCAAATTATTAATTCTTTTATCCAAAATTTGTTTTTTGCAATTATTATAATGTAATATGCATATGTTAACAGAACTGGAATACTTAACCCTTCCGGTGTTATATACCCTGTCTCCTTCCTTTTGTAATTTGTCTTACATACTATCACATTCATAACTAATGCAAAGAATATACAACTCATTGGAAATCCCTGTGTTGCACCACTCTTCATATGTGGGTCTATATTATAAGATCGACGTTTGAAAACATTGAACAACATATGGTCGACACCATATGGTCAATGTTTTCAAACATAGACCTTATATAAAGACAACAAAAAGAAAAAGAAAAAAGTACCCTAACGGGTTTAAAATGGGGGGGCAAGCCCCCCCTGCACCCCAAACCCCCCACTACTTAAATATACCAACTCCAACACCGCACTACATTGCAGTAAACAGAAATCTCCCCTTATGGAGATTTCCATTTACACACTAGAGATTCTGAGCGTTCGATATTCTCATGTCAACAATGTCAGATTTTACATTGTCGGCTTTCGAGAATATAATATAGACCCTCATATGTACCTTTTGGCTTAACCAGCCATTTACAAGTAGTTTTACTTTATTATTACTATACACTAACATACATAATTTCCTAACTTTCCCACTTATATTATATTCTTTCATGACTACCCATAAGATTTCATGTCCATGGTGTCAAATGCCTTATAAAGGTCTCCTATCATGAGTTTTGCTTTTTCTTTTCTGTTCATAATATCATCCACAATTTCTCTAAATATCATTAATAATTCTTGACAACCCTTCCCCATTATAGTATATATGATTTCTTCCATAATATTTTCCATTTCAGTTTCAAGTCTCTTTGTATAATTTTCATAAACATCTTATAATCATTGTATTATTGGTCTCCAGTTTTTAATTCTCTGCCTTCCTTCTTCCATGTGAATTGAAGTATTCCACTACATAATTCTTTATACATAAACCCTTCATTTAACTAGTCATTTCATCTTTAAAAAATATTTTTTTTGCCAACCCCTTAAATTTTTATACATTTCATACCAAATTCCATCTGGTAATTAAGCTAAATCTATATTTACATGTCCTAATACTTTATCTAGCTCATGTAATGGGAATCTCCTTTTTTCAACTCTTTATTCTCTTTTTCTGTTACCGTTTTTATTTCCCATGTTTTTTACCACCTTCTTTTTTTTCTTTAAACATTTCTTGTACATATTGTACTACACTAGTCATAATCTTTTCCTGAGTTCTTTCTATTTCTCCTTTTACATTTTTATTTCTCCCATTACACTACCAACTTCCTTTAATAATCTGTTTAAGTAACTAGATACTTCTTCTGTTTTTCCTTGTAAAAACATTTGTGCTTATATAACAATTCTTGTATTTTTCTTGATTTCTTTCATATAATTCTTTTTCTCTGTCAAAGTACTTTCTATCATTATGTTTTAAATCTTCCAATACATCATTACATGCTCTTTTATATTTTTCTTTCTCTACTTTTCTCAAATCATATCGCCACTGTAAAAAAACATTTTTATATTTTACCTTAAATATCATCTACCTTTAAAACCATTTTTTTACAAAATGTTCTCATAGTAATATAATCTTTCCATACTGTATTACTAATCTCCTTCCTTCTTCATTCCATGCTTTTTCATTTATCCTTTTCTTTTTATTCCTTTGTCTATTTTTATATATTCCTCATTTTCTTTTACTTCTAGCCATATTGCAAGGTGATCAGAAAATCCTGTTCTAACTACCTTCCTTTCTCTTACAATTAAACCTTCTGATACTATAAAATAAGCTATTGCAGTTCTATACATACCCCTTTTGTAAGTCCATGAATTTTTGGCCCAAAGTTTTAACTTACCACATCTTATAACTTCTAACATTTTTCTTACATAATTTCCTTTCTTTTTACACTTACCTCTTAAATCATAATTAAAGTCGTCTGTTATTACAATATATACATTTATCACTACATAGTCTAAAATCTGATGAAATAAGCTTTCCCTTTTTTACAGTTAGTATAAGCATATAATGTTATAATTCTATACACTTGTTCTTTCCATTTTAAATGTACAATGGTTAATCTTCCCACTTTTGCTAAAGTTGCATCTAATATCTTTACTGTATTTTTTACAGAATACAGCTATTCCAGAACATCTCTCATTTCTCAAATTTCAGATTATCTTTCCTCCCCATAGTTTCTTTGTTTGTAATCTGTTTTCATTTGTTAAAAATCTTGTGTCTTCTAATATAATTATATCTACATCATATGTATTACACCATTCCAAAATTCCTATTCTTCTTACTATATTTTAATACTATTCACATTTACAAAAGCACTCTATAATTTTCCCTTTTCCTTAAATTCATGGTTTTATAAATTAATAGCTAATTACTAGGCCAGCTTTGGTAATAGTCCATTCTAATTTTTCTTCTATTTCTACTACTTCTAAAATGTCTTCTCTTTGTTCATTTTCTTCCCTTTCTTTTTCTTTTTCCTTACCGTTATTTTCATTTTTGCAATCCATCCATCCATATATGTCCAATTTTTTTTACATTTATAACATTTCAATTCACATTTTTTGCATCATGTCCCATTTCTCCACAAACATAACATTTTCTTTTGTCTCATTTACTTATCAGCTGTCCTTCTTTTCCACAAAACAAATATGTTTTGGGTTGTCCCCAGTATTTTACAACACCCCTATTCCCCTCCATATTTATCATACATGGAATATGAATATTTTTTCTTTTGGTATTTTAACACAATATTACAATCCCAGTCACCAGTCCATAAACCCCCTATGTCATAAGCCTTGTCCAGTACTTCTTTATATAAAGCTTTCAAATGTTCTTTCAAAGTTTCTGTTTTATACCTCTGTTCAAAACTGTACATAAATCTTCTCCCCCCATTAAATGCTTTTATCACATAAAGATTTCATGGGTTACAGTCTTTCTTTTTTTCATATTCTTCAAGAAAAATTTCCATTGAAAAAACAGTCTCAACTATAATGTCACAAAATGTCTCTGTTAATAAGGATAAATGCTCTTACTTCATGTGCTTTTATACCCAAAGGAGCTATTAAATTGTCCCACACTTCATACCTGTCCATTTCATTGTCTTCTTTAGTTTGAACCCTTATCACGTACTTCTGTTTTTCATTTTATTCTGCATTATTCTCTGTTACTCCACTTTTGCCTTCTTTTACTTTCTCTGCACGTTTTCTTTTCCATCTCACCACTATTCTTCAGGATTGTCTGTGCATACTCATTTTTGTATTTTCTCCATACAGTCACCCCAGGAAACCTCTCCTTCATTTTCTGGCTCAATCTGCACCACCACTTCTTTAAATAAATCATCCTGCAACCCTCCCGACTGGTGTTTTTTAATTATACAGTCATCATTTGCTGAATCATTGCCATCAAACAGGTTTCTTTGAAACATTTCCTCAGAATCCTGCACCATTCTTTGGTTTCAGTAATTGCTTTCTCCTTCATTTCTTTCACTACTCCATCATCTCCTCCTCTCTCCATCTGCCTCTCTGTTTCTCCGGGCCACCTCTGCACCTTGAACGGAAACTGGAAGTGTTCTTCCAAAATGGTTCCCACTCACAACAAGGATGAGTAGGGGAAGTTCCCTGATGTCCTGGCCAAATTTCCCCTAGTAGGGGGTCTCTCCAGATAGGAGTTTACTAGCCTAGATGAAGTAACCTGGTTAACAAAGGATAAATAACCATACGCATTATAACTCATATCTTATTTATACTTATTTTATTTCCACTTATCCATGTGAATATTGCAATTTATTCTACATGAACCATTTGTATTATGATCTCAGAGCCCAGGTCATGAATGAAAAGGCTCAGTAAACCAGTTCATACACCCAGTAAAGAAATGTAAATAAATAAATAAATGTAATTAACTTTGTCTGAATGCAGATGGTTTACAAAATGTACACCTAAAAGAAGGTGGATTATTGTGCAAAGGCAGCACACACATCATTTTGCGTAAAATGCTGTACTATTTCTAACACTTCTGCACTATATAAAGTACAGGCATAAATAATGAACAACTTTTATAGCTGTGCCATCAAATGAAACAGTCAGCAGCAGAAAAGAAAACCCTCCCTTATAAAAGTATTAAAATATAAAGCATTCATTCTGACTGAATTAGATTTATTTCCTACTGCATATTCCCAGTATAAGCCTTTCTAAACATGTAATTATCTTATCTTGTGCCACTACCTTCCTACACCGTGGTAATGAGTTACAGATAAAATATTTTGCCTTCTTCCTATACAGGCCCACAAACAAACTAAAATAAAATGTAATGTTCTGAACAAGGAAGTAGACATCAGTGCTACATTTCTTGTCAAGCCCCAATACAGACACACACACACAAATTCTGTAGTAAATACTTAGTGTTTCCATTGTTGACTAACTTATATTACATTAAGACAGAAACAAAACAGTTTTAAAAAGATTACTTCTTTGTAAGAGGGGAAGGTAGACCAGACTGTATCCACTACCATTTTTTTTATCCCAAGTAAGGCCACATAACCAGCATTAAAATCATAACATAGTTATACTACAGTTTTAAAAATATATAGCTTTCATTCTGATTCCTTAGTATGACAACCTCCGGAGCAGATGAATTCAGTTTTGAAAACATATGCCCCGAAAAGCATGATCTTTAGCAATTTCCTTGGAAGATTTAGTTTTTCAGTAGATGATTAATTAAAGAAAAAAAAATGATGCAAATTGCCTCTATAAACAGAAGTTATAACTTATGATAGTAGTCATGGGATGATAAGTACTAGTAGTGGGCACTTACCAAAGCTGGGTGACGTATGCCTCATCTTTAGTGAGCAGACTGGCATAGATAGCTACAGAGAGCAAGAAATCACTAACTGTGCCCACAGTCCACAGAGATTACAGCATACGTAAATATGGTTTCACTAGTTTATAAATGCAGGCTTCCAAGTGCTTGGTTAAATTAACTAGCAAAGGCAGGGTTACCTGCTGAAACTGGTCTTTTTGCATGTGTTTGGCTTTTTTGGATTCTTTTTTTGTGTCCTTGTCTCTGTATTTGTAGTAATAAATGGTTTTGGCTTGATTCTTTTGAGTGGTGTTGATAAAATGTGGATTTACTGAGCTTACCCACATTTCTGTGGAAGTTTTTGTGCAATTTTCAATGTGAAAATATGGCAGTTTACCAAGAGCACAGCAATCAGACATGGCGTCTGTATCTGTATTTAGCAGCAAACAGCAGTAGTATTAAGTTTCAGCCAGCCATTATGATGCAGGTGCAGGCAGGACCTTTGTGGTACATTTTTGAAGAGCTAGGTAGGACACAGTCATGAGTCTGTTTAAGGTGGGAGGCAGACATCTCCCCCTATCACTATGGTTCTGGTGCCCCTGCATCCATCCATTTTCTGAGTCACTTATCCTGGTGAGTGTCATGGTGGTAGCAAGCTGAGCAGGGTAGAGCCTGCTTCAACATCCCCAGTAACACCCTCCAGATGTTCTCTTGTATGTTGAGAGATATAATCCTGCCCCTCTCCCACCATCCACACACTGTATCCTGGGTATGTCCTGGTATATCCTGGGTTCTTCTCTCACTGATTTTGGGATTCCCTCATACCCTGATAGTGTTCACTGGGACAACAAAACACCATTGCTCATTTAAGTGCGTATACCCTTACTGAGTGTTTCTCTTTTCTCTATGGTTATACAACAGTGTAGTTAATATACATGTGTGTTTGTGTGTGTGTGTGTGTGTGTGTGTGTGTGTGTGTGTGTGTGTGTGTGTGTGTGTGTGTGTGTGTGTGTGTGTGTGTGTGTGCGTGTGTGTGTGTGTGTGCGTGTGCGTGTGTGTGTGTGTGCGTGTGTGTGTGTGTGTGTGTGTGTGTGTGTGTGTGTGTGTGTGTGTGTGTGTGTGTGTGTGTGTGTGTGTGTATCAGTAAGGGGGTCAGTGTCAATATCCTCTAAACAAGGATGCCGGGGGGGGCCCTACTTTCCCTCAGAAAACATTGATTCTGTGTTTTGCAATGGCTCATTTAGTCAGTCATCAGTTGTGAAGTACTTGTCAAATCTGCAATGGATTAGTGAAGCAAATATGTTTGTGATTGGGATCCCCAAAGGGAAAAGATATGCCAGGCCAATTCTGATGAAACAGGCCACTTGTGGGGTTCATGAACCTTTTGGTGCATCTTTCTGACTTTGGTAAGATTTGCTGAGATGAACCACTACATAGCAATCTATGTATATCTGAGATATGAGCACTGAAAGAAATAACTTTTTCTCCTGTGTGCATTCCCAAAGATACACAGCTTCACTGCAGATGGTGTAGGAATCTATTTTACTGTTTATTGATGAAACAAACCACTAACACATTGTCAGAATGAATAAGAATATTGCCATTGGGCAGGGCAGATTCCAACTTTTGAAGTACGAGATTGTCTGCTCTCTTTCCAAGTCTATTTCTTAGACACTGATTAAGAGTTTAGGGAGACTGCCTGCCCTGAACCTTGTGGCACTTGTAGTATGTTCCACAGTACAAATTAGTAGCATCAAAAGTGCTATCTTCAGAGAAGATGGTTGGAAAGAACAGTCCACCAAAATGTGGTTTGCTACTGTCTACTGCTTTGCAGATCTGCAGAAGGCCTGAGTGAAGACTGCAGAATTACTCACAGAACCCTGATCCTGCAACCATTGAGATATGAGAATCTATTTAAGAGCCCTCATGTTGAGATAAAAGAAGAATCATGGAAGTATCACTGTCATGAGGTCTACTAGCCTCTTGACAAGGCACAACTGGGCTCTGTGTGACTGGAAGAGGACTGATGCCAAAACAAATGTTCTGCATACTTTGAGTGCAAGAATGACTTTTGCCAGGACCATGTCTAAAAAGCAACCTATAAAATTGGTGATGGTCCTAGAATACAAGTGAATGTTTGAGATGGTGACTGGAATTAAAATATTCCTAAATAGCTATGAAATCCTATGTTTGTCTGTGACTAACTTTTGTTTGATGTCACTTACACCAATTTCTCATGAATGTATGGAGAAATATAAATGTGAAACATTCACAGATGAGCAACCAGCACTGATGTGCATATTCTGTAAACCCAAGGCCAAAGAGAAAATGAAAAAAAGATTCCAGAATTGAAAATAATCTCAGCCTATGTTGAAGGGGAAAAAAAAACTTTATTCATCTTCCTGATTCTGATGTGCAGGTGCAGGCACTCTAATGGTTAGGGATATTATAGGATCATAGGAAGTTACTAGGCTATTGGTCCTGAGGCCCTTACAAGCCTAGCCAAGAATTTAGCCCATGTTTCAACAAGTCAGCACCCTATGCCACTGTCCAGCAAGGACACAGGTGGAATCTCAGGGGTGTATTTTCTGCTCCCCGTTCTGTTATCCAGATTGCACTTAAAAAGGTTTAATGAGGTACTCTGCTTTACATGGAGAGGGAGTCTATTCCACAAAAGAGAAAGTCTCTGAAACACAAATCTGTCCCACCAACATGTCCTATTGATGTCACAGACCAGGTTGAGGTCGCACGTGGGGGTTACTCACATGGAGCTTGACTTGCAGATATGCAGCAGTCCATCAGGGCGGTGTCTGAGATTGCTTTGTATAGCAGACAGAGGTCACCTCTGAGGAGTCTGTAGGAGACTGAGTAGAGGGACAGGGCTTTTAGCCTATCTGTGTAGGGTAGATGTTTGATGCCCTGGATTCTTTGGGTGAGGAACCTCTGTGGTCTGTCCAGCTGCTGTACATGCTTTGTGAGTTACATGCCAAAAGGGGAATTGTACTCAATAATGGGTCTTATAAAGGAAGAATACAGGGATGTTACAGCCACCTTGTCCCAGGATGAGATACCCTTACTAATGAGGTGGGCCATGTAGAAAGCTTTCTGTACAATGGAGGCAATATGTTGGTCAAAAGTCAGTTTGCTATCAACCTGGGTGCCCAAGTTCTTCATGACTGTTTACATGCTTAGTACCTTATTATCAATGTGATAATTTGTGGGGACATCACACTCCCCAAAAGGGATGATAATCCATTTTTTGGCATTCAGTTTGAGGCCATGTTTCTGGCACCAGTCATTTGTTTGGGTGAGACCCTCTTGGAGGATGTCCACATCACTAGGGGAATTGATGACAGCACCCAGATTGCAGTCATCTGCAAACTTGGTCAGCCATAGCTCACTAGATTTGGCCTGCACCTCTGAGAAGTATATCACAAACAGCAGAGCCTCCAAGACCGATCCCTGGGGTACACCGCTTGTTACAGGTCTATTACTTGAGGTGGCTTCCCCTAGTTTGACTTGATGGGTTCTATTAGTGAGGCAGTTTGCTACCCATCTGGTAACATATGGCTCGATGCCTAGTTGAGAGAGTTTATCTATTATACCTGAGTGGGGAATAGTACTGAAGGCCTTGGCCAGGTCAAGGTAGACAGTGTGCACCATCTTCCCCTCATCTATGCCCCTGGTGACTGTCTCAAAGTAGTCTACCAAATTTAACAGGCATGATCGCCCCTTGACAAAACCAAACTGTGTGGGATCAAGTGTCTGGAGGTTGCCAATGTCCTTGTTAATGAGGTCCATGATAATCTGCTCCATGGCCTTGCACATCAGGCTAGTTAGGTTGATGGGTCTATAATTTCTTGGACTGGTGGACACTCCATCTTTGTGCAAAGGGATGACAGTAGCTGTCCTCCACTCGGCTAGGACAAAGCCAGTACTCAGGCTTTGGTTGAATAGGGTGCCAAATGGTGCTGCAAGTTCCTGCCTGAGTTCATGTAGGATGCAGCCTGAGATGTTATCAGGTTCCATGGACGCTGTATTTTTTGCCTTTGACAGGGCAATGATGACTTACTTCCTAGATATAAGGGGAAAGGGGCAGATACTGGGGATGTCCTGTTTTACTGATGGGGGGACAGAGGAGTGAAGTTTTCACTGAACCTGTTTGCCAGCAGGTTGGCTATATCTACAGCATTTGTGTATGTGGTGTCCTTGACTACCAGTTCTGAGCAGATCTGAGTGCTTCCCTTCAGATTGCAGACATACGTGAAGAAGGCCTTATGATTGTCTTTAGTAGATGTGGCCAGTTTGGACTCGAAGTTTGCTTTGGAGGATTTCACTAGTTCTCTTATTTGCTTGTTCAGGTTAAGGAGAGATTGCTTCCAATTAGGCACATTCTCCTTCTTGGTCCTGGACAGCAATTTTTTCCTTTTATTATAGAGTTTACTGTAGATGTCCACCAGATAGGTTTGCTCTTCCTTGAGGAGGAGTATTTTATCCGGTCTGGTATTCCTAATTCCATGCAGCTATATAAATGCTTATATAGTACTTTGGTATAGGTTTGGACATATGTGCCAGTTCCTATGGAAGGGTGGGGGCTGCAAAGCTGTTTATTCCTTCCCTCAGGAGGTTGTAATCAGCTTTGGAGAAGTTTTTTTGTTTGACCTTAGCTAGGGGGGTTGGGGCAGATGGTGACTGCTTTGTGGTCGGATATTACCAGAGATGATGACACTGTAGGGATGCTGCAGTGGTTACTTACGTTGGTTAATACCAAGTCCATGATATTTTACCTCTTGTTGGGGTGTCAACCAACTGGTCCAAGGCATTTGCATTGACAAAATCAAGAAATCTCTGGGCATTTATGTTTTAACAAGAGTATTTCTTCCAATCTATGGCTGGATAGTTAAAGTTGCCCATGATCAGGGTAAAGGGTTGAATCTTGATAGATTCAAAGAGGTCCAGATAGACTTGCTTTTAAGCTCTGTCTTTCTAAAGTGTAGCTAAACAATCTACTTATTTTCTACTGATGAGGTCAGAAAAAAAGGCTGAAACATAGCATACATGCATACATACATACATACATACATACATACATACAGGCATGCAAGTATTTCAGGGACGGGCAAAAACATCTTTCTAATCCGCAAGTCTACCTAAACAATTATTCCCATAATAAGTATCCAAGTTGTTCTTAAAAACATCTAAACTAGTGTTTGCTTTAATCCATCCATTCTCAACTCCTTTTTATTTTTGCACATAGGATCGGAATGCCACCTCAACAATTACAATCATTTAGAGTCAAGGTTTACACCACTGGGTGGCTAGCTCTGCCGCTGTTGTTCTTCCACACTACACACTTGCAGATACACTCATACCTATGGTTAATTTAGAGTGTTCAGTCTACCAGCTACATGTCTTCAGAACGTGGGAGGAAACCAAAGCACCCAAAGCAAACCTACACACACAGGGAGGACATGCAGCCTCTCCACAGAAGGCACCCCAGCCAAGAATTGAACTGGGAATCTATTGTTGTGAGGCGACATACTTGCTTTAATATCATTTGGTAATCTATTCCATGCATTAGTTATCAGAGAACCACTTAGTACATATCTCATTCCTATATGACCTCCTACACAAGTTGTTTGATGATAGTCTCCTACTCTTTGAGAACCCCAAATGTTCCCAGAGATAATTGTCTCTAAATCCCCAATGCACTTGAATAAGATCTCCTCTTAAATACATACATTTATTTATTTATTTTACATTTGTTAACCGGGATGGTCCACTGGACACAGATCCATTTTCAGGGGAAGCCCGGGGAGAAAAGCTCCACACATATGAATAACATGTAACAAAAAAACTACAAAATTTACAAAGTATATTTAAATACAAAATGCAGTGAGTCTTAAATAATAGTAATATATTCATACACACCAGTCACAATTTGTGAAAACAGAAAAATCTTACAGTAATAGTTTCATTAGTCTAAAGATATATATATATATATATATATATATATATATATATATATATATATATATATATAAAATTACCTCAAGCATTGCT
Organism: Protopterus annectens; assembly: GCF_019279795.1. Lineage (NCBI taxonomy): Eukaryota > Metazoa > Chordata > Ceratodontiformes > Protopteridae > Protopterus > Protopterus annectens. The sequence goes on along the minus strand of NC_056731.1, from coordinate 941,017,614 downwards.
GGAGGGAGTCATGTGTAAACCAACAACTTCTTAAAGGTTATTGGGGTCTAAACCATAACAATATATTTTATTATATTGTTTGTATTTCTACAGTAATAGAATGTAGACCTATCTGTTTCTCTTGAGGTGTGAAAAAGTTAAGGTGGTGTAGGGTCTAACATAGTGGAGGGTCTAGCCTGGTGAAGTGAAAGAGCATAGCCAGGTATTAGTGAGATGCAGTTTTAATGCTGTTTTGAACTGTATGAAGGATGTCATAGTAGTTATGTTATAGGGTAGAGCACTCCATAATTTGGATACATAATTAGAAAAGAGGGCATCACCTGCTGTATTATTTGACTTTGTTACTGTGAGAATAAGTTTGTTACTGGAGCAAAGAGTTCTGTTACAAGTTCAGATATTTCAATGTCTCATAATAACTTAAAGTTTCACATCTGTGGATGCCTTTGGCATATTTCTGCTGTACTCTTTCCAGTTTGCTCATGCTATCTTTCTCATAAGGTTTCCATATTATTACTCCATACTCTAATTTGGGTCTGATGTAACTTACAGTCAATGATTTCAGGACTTTTGACTTCCTAGACTTTATAAATCTTTGTATATAGCTCGTTAAAAAGCTTGTAGTTTTATAGCTATCATTATCAAATGGTTGATATGATCAGAAAAACTTTAAAACTGGATCACCTCATATGCCCAGGTCCTTAAATAAATTCACAGTTTCAATCACTGTGTGTTGTATTAAATATTCACAGTTCAGTCTTTGTCTCCCAAATCTCATATGCTTAGTTTTCGATGCATTTATTAGCATATTATTCTCCTCTGCCCACCTAGTCACGTTCTTTAGCCGACATGCCCTGCCTGTAACAGATGCAGTCAGTTTATTCATTTTCAAGTTTTCTGCATACAGACTATGAAATGCCTCAAAATAAAAGGCAGATCTGAAATATATATCCTGATCAGTTATGGGCCTAATATAGTGTCCAGTGGGACACTCTGACTGTAACCTAGAATTTCACCTGTCCAATCATTGTATGGTACTTGCCATGTCCTATTTGTAAGCCATGCCATTATCCATCTTATCAAGATGCATTAGTACCTAGTTGTTCTAATTTATGATCAGTGCTTTGTTTATGATCCTATCAAAGGCTCAAGTTAAGTCTTTACAAATTACATCACAGCACACGCTTTTATTTATAGTTGTCATTATATTATTATTGAATATTATATTCTAGATAGTTATAGATATATTTTGAACATATATATGCTAGTATATGGTTTCAAGTCCCGGCCTTTCCATTCCTAACAATAATTTGCTCAAAATAAGCTTATCCATTATTTTTCCACAACAAGAAAGTAAACATATGAGTCTATATGATTCTGGGTTTGCCCTCTTCCCCTTTCCCTTAAATATGAGTTTAAATGACCTAGTGAAAGACATGTATAATGACACTCTATGGTCACGCTGAAATGTTCGCAGGTCATTATTACTAAGTCCATCCTCTCCCTGTGCTTTGTTTGGGACCAGTTTACATAACTATTTTTCAATATAATCTAATTTAATTTCAATATCTGAAGTTATTTGGATGTTACTAGCACAATTTATCACCCCCTTTATCGACCAAAACTGTTTTTCAAAAGATTTTGTAAATATGTCTATAATCTGTTGTGTTTGAGAATACATTTTAGAATCTACAGACAGTTTATTGGTTTTTATGTTTCTGTTTTTGCTCCTACCACATCTTGTGTATGTTTTAAATGGTTTCCTATTATGCTCAATGCATTTATATAAACTTTCTTAAATTTTTTCCTGATCTTATCTCACACTACGTTTAGTTTGTCTGTCCAGTTTGTTCATTTCAGTTTTCAAAGTTATAGTTCAACCTCATTTCCATTTCTTGTATTTTTTACCTCTTATGGTAACAATTAAATATTTTATTCTTATGAAAATATATCTTCCTCACTTTGTGTGCCTAGATCCTGATGTTAAACATTGTTTTGATGTTTTGCATTCAAACATTTTCCCTTTCAAAACCTGTCTACAGCTAAAGTGATTTGGCTTTATTGGCCTGAATGTACTTAAGAAGTAAAATGTCATGGGCATTCACAAGCCATGTAACTAAAACACTGGTATGTCCTTAAGGTGCATTTGCATATATCGAACACTCATAGACCTCCCCTCAATCTAATAACTTCCTTGAACAATTTCTGTCTTCAACCTATTCCAACTTTGTGATCAAAAAACTCCTCCGTAAATTAAAACCTACTACCAGTGCCCCAGACAATCTGAGAGATGAATATCATAAAATAGCAACAGAAGCAATTTCCTATCCCATATCAATCCTGATATAAAGATCCCTGGCAGAACACACTGTCCCATTTATTTTGAAAAAAATCACTCATCTTACCCCTTCTCAAAGGAGGTACATTCACTGAACTTTCCAATTACAGGCCAATAGATGTACTGTCATACTTATCAAAAGTACTACAGAAATGTGAACACAAACAAATAATCAGCTATCTACTAGAAAAACAACTTCTCTCCTCTACACAACACATTTTTAGATCCCCCATCATACCACTACTGCCACTCTATGGAACTTCACTACAACCATGAATATACAAAAGAAATAAAAGTAGTATAGTTTCATCACATTTCTTAGACCTATCCAAAACTTTTGATACTGTGTACCAGCTGAAACTTCTTTAAAAACTCTCCTCCATAGGCCTAGCTAAACCCTCTCTACATTGGTTTCAGAGCTATCTATCAAACAGACCACAAATTGTAAAATGGCAATCTGATTTCTCCTCCCCCCCCCCATAAACATAGGAGTTCCCCAAGGATCAATTCTAGACCCATAGTTTTTAACCTCATCATTAACGAATTCCATACAACTAAACACACTACGGTAGTCCAAGACACAGATGACTTCACACTGGACTGCTCTGCTATCACTATGGCAAACCTACAATACTTCACAAAAAAATCATTCTCCTCAGTCAAGTCATGATTAAATCACTCACAGCTCCTAATAACCCCCCCAAAAAAATCTTAATACTCCTTACTCCCAAACAAATGTCTACACAAAAGGCATATTTTGTCTTAACCATTACAGATAACACCAGGTAACCTAGGCAAAACTACTAAATAACATCAAAGATGAGCAGCTAAAACTAGACCTCAAAACTAGACCTCCACATATCACAACCTCTAAAAGAAATATTACAAAAATTACATTTCTCTACAGATCTTAAGCATAACTCACTGACACAGCCAGAAAAAGTATAGGCACTAGTTTCCTATGGCTATCTCTCCTGTGTGCCACACCCATTTTTACAATTTAATTTATTTTATTTAACATTTGTTTATCGGGATGGTCCAACTGGACAACAGTGTCCATTTTCAACAAAGGCCAGAGGAGAAAAGCTCCAGCAAAGTACATTTTTACTAGTGCATGTCTAGTACATCAAAGAAAAAGTTTACTATACAGCTTATATGTTTCTACTTACAGTTTAGCAGAGATCAGTAAAGCAATGTATATGCATGGGAGATTAATCAACAAAATATATACGAGAGATGAGATTAACAGATAAATAAAGTACAAATACAGTACAGCATGTCTTAGATTTTCTTAAGCCTGTACAATACATTTACTATGTCATCTGACAGAATAAAGTTTGCAACTGTGAGGTAGACAAGGGGATACAGGTAATGGAGGGGGAGGTTACACGAGTTATAGAGTGGATAGAAGTGTAGTTAAAGGTTATATGTGAGTGAGGGAAAGTTATCCAGGGTTAGTACATGACCATAGCCAGGTAGATGTTAGGTGATCTTTTAGTAGTTTCTTAAACTTGGTGGTGCTGGAGGTGGGTCTAATATCGATGGGTAGGGAGTTCCAGATTTTGGCGATACTATTTTAGTATAGTGAGTCACCAGTATTATTTTATTTATTTTTTTATTTTACATTTGTTAACCAGGATTGTCTGACTGAGCTGAAGAGCCCTTTTTCAGCAGAGGCCCGGGGAGAAAAGCTCCAACATATTATACAATTTTCATTATAAATTAGCATAAAATAGCAATGTTACAGGATTATTACAAGGCATTAAGTAGCAATACAATGTTATACAGTGTCAATAATCAGGAGTATAGCATAACTATTTCAAGATGTATAAAAAGAAATATGTCATTAAAATGAGTATAGTTTTTGGGGTAAGTGGTTAAAAAAAACAGTTTTATCATCAGGTGAACTGCGAAAGCGCTTACTATTAAACCTTTGATACAATTGTGCCATTTGGATTTCTTTACTGGATTCATATTAAACTTTTATACTTATTGCCTGCAGCTGTGAGTGCCTGGAATTTTTTATTTGGAATATTTACTATTTTATTTTCCAGTCACTTTATTCTGGTATTTGGAATATTGACTGCTTTTTTATTCTTATTTTATTGTTCTCTAATACGGAACATGGCTGAAGGCCATTTGAATCAAACACAAGTTGAACTTCCGTATAACCCAATGAATGGGTTTGGTGTAATATCTAATAAGAACCAGAGATTGATTAAGATTCTTGAAGTTATTAGTAATCCAGTCCTGCATGGAAATATTATTCAACAAGCCATGCCAGAATCAAATGACAAAAGCCTTTATTTCAAGTTCCAAGATAAACTCAAAATATTGGAAGATAAAATCTATAAGTTCAAGCATTTGCAATGCCAACACTTCCACAAATAGTTCTTAGAGGGCTTAGAGTTCTCACCATGCCTAGCTATGGACAAAAATATCTGGAACTACTGAGACAATGTCAGATGCTGAATTTGAAATTAAGTGCCCAATATATGTACCTCTTAATTGATTTCTTCAAACCTCAAGAAGATGAACTACAAAATGAAATAATTTTATTACAAAATGAAATATACGACTTGTTTCCAAGTGATATTATCTGTGATAAGATGGATTTACTCTATGATAACATCACCTCATATGAGAAGCGTCTGCAGGCAACCAAGATCCAGAAACCGCAAAGAGACTTGTGCAATTTTCGGAAGGGTGCCGTCTTTTCCTGGCCAAAAGAGTATAGAAATACCACTAATGTGAATAATAACTCTGCAGAATCTGTACAAGGAATAACTGTAAATATTTCAACTTTAATATCTGATCCGATAACTGCATCTCTGGACGCAATACTGGAATTGATAAATACGTCATCAAGAGAGAACACAGCAGAGTACTCTGTTGAACAGCGGCAAGGGCAGTCATCTACGGAAAATGCTACTACAAATATAGAACCAGATACTGAAAAATATATAATATCACAAGAAGAAAATAGAGCTGTGAGACCCAAAACATTACGAGTTCGTTCAGGAGGAAATGTTATATCTACCTCCTCACAAGAGAACAGTTTTTGTTGAAGGATCCACTTCCTATAAGGGAACGCTCAAGGGGTCGAATATGGAAAGGCAGGGTCCAATGTTTAAACAGTATGAATGACCCAATAAGCAAGGGGAAGAGCTGGAAATACCACATCCAGGTTTAGTAGTAAATATTTTATCGCTTATATTATCCAAAGCCCATACAATGTTACTTGCTAATGGTTTAAATTTCATACCATCACAAAAGACTAATTTGGTAGATTTACTTAAAGAATTAAAACTTTTTGGTAGGAAATTAACACTTAGAACAATATTTAAATGGGGCAATGAAGACTATGATATTTTTAAGAAACCAAGTACATTCATTCGCCCACATCACCCTATTATTGAGACATTTTTAGAAGTATGTGAGAATGAGATAAGGAAAGTTTTTTGTAGAGGTACTAAATCAAACTACTATAATATGTCTCAGATAGAGTTCTAAGCCTTACATGACCTGAAAGAAATGTCATGCATTGAAATCAGACCCACCGATAAAGGTGGAGGTTTGGTAGTACTAGATAAAGATTTATACTTACAACAAATGCAAAGTCTCCTAAATGATGAAAATGCATATGCTCACATCTCTAGAAATGCAGTTAAGGGTATCATTGATAGAAATTCATTCCTGATTTTTGATCTATTAATTACAGGTATGGTTTCAGAATACTTGTTTAAATATTTCACAGTTGAACATCCACTGGTGGCAAACATGTATGGTCTACCTAAGATACACTAACATTCCATGATACCACCAATGCGCCCCATTGTATCCAGTAGAGGCTAGGCCACAAAGCCTTTGTCTATATTCATTGAGAATAACCTACATTCATTTTTAGAAAGTTGTGATGCTGTACTAAGGGATACAAAGATGTTTTTACAAGATCTGTATCTAAAAATGTTAGATGTGGATGATGAATATATATTTGTGGCTCTAGATATTGAATCACTTTTTACAGTTATACCTAACACATGGGGTATTGATAATATAAGGACATTCCTGCTCCTTAAAGGTGTTAACTCTAACAAAATTAGATTAATATGCGCATTACTAGACATTATTCTAGAAAATAACGTATTCACCTTCGATGAAGACTTTTTTCTACAAAAGTTGGCATGGGTATGGGCACACCATGTGCCAACAGCTATACCAACCTTGCCCTAGTACAATGGGAGACTAATGCAGTTCTCCAAAATGAAAATTTCAAAGACGCTATAAAATGGTATGCACATTTTGTAGACAACATTTTTATGCTTTAGAATGATACAGAAGAAAGATTAAAAGAATTTATTGTGTATTTACATGAGACAACTGATTTCTTAAAATTTACCTATAAATACTTGAGTTATGAGACTGATTTTCTGGAGGTTAAGGTAAACAAGGATGCATTACAAGGAATAAAAACTAGTTTATATAGAAAACCAATGAGGAAAAATAATTTATTACATAACAAAAGTATGCACCCTAAGCATGTAAAATGCAATGTACTAAAAGGACAAGTGTACAGAGTTATGCGTCTACACAATGAGGACTCACAATTAGAATTAGCTTTAATAAATCTCAAGCAAGAGTTTTTAGATAGGGGCTACAAGGAGAAAGATATAGTAAAGTGTATTAATGATGCATGGACATATAGGCAGAATAGATGTAGACCATACTTTAGTCAACACAATGTTACAGATGATGAAAATCAAAAGAAACCGGAGACTGGTAATCAGGTTACAAGTGATTATCTGAGAGTAACACTACCATACTCAAACGATTTAGGCATTTTCTGCAACATTATAAAAAGAAATTGGAACATTCTGACTACAATAGTTGAATTAAAAAATGATATAACCTGTCAACCGCGTTTTTCTTTCATGAATAACAAATCCTTAAAAAGACATCTCTGTTATAAGGGCAGTTATGGGAAGAAAACTTTATATTCAGACAGGCTAGGAGCCTATCCCTGTAGAAGTTGCCTAGCATGCAGGCATATTTTTAGTGGTAGACAGTTTATACATCATCAGTTGGGTACCAAAATCGAATTAAATTTTTTTGAAGATTGCACAACCAAAAATATAATCTATTTTAGCTTTTGTACAACATGTTATATGTATTATATAGGTAAAACCAACCGCACCTTAAAAGAGAGGATACTAGAGCACTTTAGAGATATTAAAAATAAGAAATTGGAAAATGCCTTGGCACATCATGGTGTAGAAAAAGGGAATGAACATGGTTTTAAATTTTTTGTCTTAGAAATTATACATGACAACATGAGTGGGGGGGACTTGAGAAACATTACAGAAGCTAATGAGCAAAAGTGGATAATGTTTTTCAAAGCAGATAAACCACCTGGTTTAAACACTAAAGTTTCTTTGAAACTATTTTTAAAAAATCGTGCACTGAAACACTGACATGTTGTGTATTTGTTTTTAAGTATTTTATTATATGTGTGCGTATTGCTTTAAATCCTTAATGAATGAATAATTGATTCTTTGTGATTGGTCACATTTTAGTATTTAAATAAGTTGGTATATTGTATTTTTATAGTCTGAAGAAGCGGTCAGGTGAACCGCAAAAGCGCTTACTATTAAACCTTTGATACAACTATGCCATTTGGATTTCTTTACTAGATTCATATTAGACTTTTATACTTATTGCCTGCAGCTGTGAGTGCCTGGAATTTTTTATTTGGAAATGTTATCATGATGTAGTTGCATGAAGGCAAGACAGTTGCCATAGAATGTTTCTCTGAGGCAATTTGCTTAATAGATTGTAGATGACAGTAGAAAGAGTAGTCAATGAAGATTAGAGAGAGCTAGTGAGAAGAGTGACTTAAGGGCAGAAAGTAGATTAAGGTATGAGAAGTAGGGGATGTTAAGGAGGGAGAGTGGTGTGGCAGCACCAGTGACTTCTAAAGTGCTCTTTGGTGGCTGTCTTAAATTGTTTAGGATATGTAAGGGTCCCGATTTCTAGTGGGAGCCTATTCCATGCAATAGTGGGGAGATAGCTGTACATGTTGTGTCCAAATTTAGACTTGAGTTTGTAGATTTGTAGTAGGTCTTGTTTTGAGCTTTGGAGAGGTCTGGAGGGGATAGTGCTGGGAAGTTGGAAGTAAGTACGCCTTTGAGAGTGGGTGTTTTCTCAGGTTGGTTGAGTACTTGGTAGGCCATGGAGAGCCAGTTAAAAATTAGTAGATTGAGGAATTATAGCCATGAGAGTTCTTTGAGAGTGTGACAGTGAAGGGATCTGTAACTGGCATCTGTAGCAAACTTTGCTATTTTATTATAGCAGATATCTAGTTTGTTTATGTAAGTTTTCTTAAGCTTAGTAAGGATGGGAGATGCATATAGGAGTGTGTAGACAAGGTGGGTTCTGGCAATGGAGATTTGTCTGTGAGGAAAAGTTTGTTCCTATACAGGCTACCCATTTTTGTGGACTTTTTTGATTGTTAGATTTATGTGGAGATCAATATTCATGTTTTGATCTATTACTACTCCCAGGAGTTTGGTGTGGGAGACTGGGATAATGATGGTATTCTTTGCTGAGGTGATTTTGAATAGCAAAGAGGGGTCTAGGGATCTTGTATGGTGAAACAGGATGAGTTTTGTTTTGTTGGGATTGAGTATTAACTAGGCATTGGTTAGTCAGGTTTCTACTTTAGAGAAGGCTTGCTGTGTTATTCCCTGAAGATGCTGGAGTGTTGGGGCTGCACAAATTAAGGTAGAGTCATCGGCATATTGTATTAACATGGCTTCATTAGTGGCACTATGCAGACTATTAGTGAATAATATGAAAAGAAGAAGGCCAAGAATGGATCCTTGTGGGATGCCTAAGTTGACAGACAACAGTGGGGAGAGGAAGATACCCCATTTGACTGCTTGCTGCCTTCCAGTGAGATAGCTCTGGAACCAGGTGAGTGTGGAGTGGATAGTTTTAAATTCTGTGAGAGATGCAATTATCTACCCAAACTGGAGGTAAAGCTCTCTCCAACCAAGACTGAACTTGACAGTCAAGAGGAGAAGGTAAACACTTGCACCACACCACACTCATCACATAGTCCCACTAAACCTACACCACCAAAATCCACACATAGAAACACAAAAACATTTGCAGAGGCTCTCAATAATAATCTACTCAAGCAACAGAGACCTCCAAAGCAGAAACACAAGCAACCTCCACCCCCAACACAACCCAAATGACACATAGCCCACAGACTCAGTGTGCCACTCAACCACAGCCCATAAGGCAAAACAATGTACCCAACACACTAGTCATAGGTGACTCTATAGTCAACCACACTGATGTCCCACTTGCCAGGCTAAACAAGGAGAAGGTTACTGTTAGCAGCCTGTCAGGTGCCAGGATCCGCCACATAACCCACACACTCAGGTCACTTCACAGCAAGTACAAATATGACTCTGTCATTGTCCATGTTGGTGTGAATGACCTGAGACATACCTCCCTGAACTACATGAAAAGAGACATGAAAGAGCTCTCCAATCTTGTAGCCCAGGCAGGTATGACCCTAGCCTTGAGTAGCATCCTGCCATCGCCCAGAATGATACCGCAGTACAAGGGCAAAATGACTGACTTCAACAATTGGCTAAGCTTCTGGTGTCATTCTAACGGGATCCAGTATCTGTCTGCCTGGGATGACATGGTCGACAGACCATGAAGCTTTGCCAGAGATGGCCTGCACCTGTCACCTCTGGGATTTCAGATACTGGCTAAGGCTCTTGCTGCCCCTATAGTGCCTTTTATAGGCAAGTTTCAAATGACAAATTCACCACCATAACAGGAACAGGCAAGCAAAAACTGAGGGTAATGCTACTCAATGCTAGAAGTCTAAATCTCAAAATGCACTCCCTCTAGGCACTCCTTAAAATGGAGAACATTGATATCTGTGGAGTGACTGAGACCTGGTTCAAGGCTCCAGACAGCACCCCTGCATTACCAGGCTATAACTCATACCACACTTTTCGGCCACCTAACCTGGACCGGAACACCAAAGGCGGAGGTGTGTCCATATTCATTAAGGATATTCCCACCTCCAGGTTAGTTGCTCAGCATAATGCATCCGAAGTTATCCAAGTGCAACTAACTCTGGGCAAAACTGCAATCAAAATTATATCTTGCTACAGATCCCCCACCATGCCCCAGGATTCCCACTCCTCTTTTCTTAATATACTGGAAAATATTAGGGTTCAACCAAACACCTTAATAATGGGTGATTTTAACTACCCCACCATTAACTGGGAAAACTACTCATGTACCAACTCCTTCTCTCAACGCTTTCTGGAATTCATAAATTCCAATGCCCTGGATCAACTTATCCACACCCCACCAGGGGCAACAATATCCTAGACCTAGTCATTACCAACATGAGTGACCGGTGTTCCACACCTGAAGTCAACTCCTCGTTTGTCAGATCCGACCATAAGCTAATCACCCTAGATACCCACATCCCGCCCCCACTCCCCATTAAGGAAATCACGGTAAAAAATTTTCCAAAGTCAACTTCATGCTTCTTAAGACAGAAGTGACGAACTTCATGACACCCATGCAGATGGACAATACAGTTACAACTGCTGAATCCTACACAGATGCACTCTATAAGCACTTACACAAGTGCATAGATCATGCTATCCCAAACAGAACCAAGACGCTATCCTCCAAAAAAGGAAGCCAATCTGGTGGTCCCCTGCCATAAACAAACTCTACAACAGAAAGAAGAAACTTTTGCAAAAGAGACTAAAATCCCATGAGTGGAAGAGTTCACTAGTCAGCCTCAGTAAGAAGCTGAGATCCCTTATAAGATCCTCCAAAGCTAGCTATGAAAACAAAATTGCCACTGATTCTAGGGACAACCACAAAGCATTCTATAGCAATGTCAAGAATCTCAATGGCAACACCCAGATCTGCTCTGAGTTACAGCACAACAGCATGAAAATTACAGAACCAGCTGATATTGTCAACATCCTGGCAGATAGGTTCAGTGCTAACTTTACCCCCCCTCTCACTCCCTAAAGGGCCCATATCTATACATGAAGAATGCAGAGTCCCTGTAATCACAACTATGCAGGTAAAAGCTGCACACTCTAAAGCCAAAAACACAGCATCCATGGGACCGGACAACATCCCATGCTGCGTTTTACACAAACTTCAGAACAAACTGGCTCCCCACCTAAGCACCATGTTTAATCATAGTCTAACATCAGGCTTTGTGCCCACTGAATGGTGCACAGCAACAATTATCCCACTCCACAAAGGGGGAGCCATCACTGATCCCAGAAACTATCCCCCTATTAGCCTGATGAGCCTGGTCTGTAAAGCCATGGAATGTATCATCATGGAACACAGAAAAAAAGACATTGGTAACCACCAAACTCTGGACCCCACCCAGTTCGGGTTTGTGAAAGGCAGAATATGCCTCCTGAACCTGATCGACTTCTTTGAGGTAGTCACCAAAGCTGTAGATGAGGGTAAAGTGGTTCACACAGCCTATCTTGACCTCGCCAAGGCTTTCGACACCATCCCCTATTCTGGAATTATAGCTAAACTCACTAAACTAGGTATAAATCCCTACGTCACAAGATGGGTTGGCAATTGGCTCACTGACAGAACCCACACTGTAAAGGTTGCAGACTCCAAATCTGACTTCAAACCAGTGACATGTGGAGTACCACAGGGTTCAGTCCTGGGACCTCTCCTGTTTGGTATCTACTTCTCTGAAGTACAGGCTAACACAGAAGGCCTTTGGCTAATGAAGTTTGCAGATGACTGCAAACTAGAAGCCATAGTTGAGTCCCCAAATTATGTGGTCATCCTACAGAAGGGCCTCACTCAAGACAGATGTTTCGTGTCAGAGCCATGGCCTCAAGCTCAATGTCAAAAAGTGCATTGTCATCCCCTTTGGTAAAAAATCTGTATCCATGAACTACCACATAGGCGGCAGTCTACTTAACACCGAATGTGTGATAAGAGACCTGGGGACCCAGGTGGACAGTAGTCTCTCCTTTGATAATCACATCGCCACATTAGTCAAGAAATCCTTCTACGTGGCACACCTCATCACAAAAGTGTTCTCATCTAGGAAAAAAGAGGTTATTGTTCCCTTCTACTCGACACTCATTAGACTCATTATAGAGTACAATGCCCCTTTTGGAATGTACCTCAAAACACATCTGCAGCAGCTGGAAAGGCCACAGAAGTATCTCACAAAGAGGATGACTGGCCTCAAACAGATGCCCTACACTGACCGTCTCAAAAAACTCCAGCTTTACTCCTTAGCATATCGCCTACTCCGAGGTGATCTCTGCCTAACATATAAAGCTATGTTAAACCCAGAGCTGTTGGACATGCTACACCTAAAGAAATCCCAATCCCTCCAAGCTACACGCTCTAGGGAACTAAACCTTGTCACCACAATAAACAGGACATGCTGGAGGGATAGATTAATGTCCCAGAGACTTCCCATACTGTGGAACAAGCTACCCATCTATGTCAAGCAAAGCTCCTCATTAGCACTCTTCAAGAAAAATCTGGATAAGTGGATGAGAAATAGGAAATATACCCCATGATCACTTCCATGGCTCTGCTCAACAGGGGCACAGGAAAATAAGTTTCTTGGGTGGTGTAAGCCAGGGAAACTTGTTGGCTAGGCTTACTTAGGCCCCTGGGCCGATAGCCTAGCACCTATCTATGAACCTATGATAGTGTGTTTAACAGTCTGGAGTGTGAGACTGTGTCAAATGCTTTTGAAAGGTAGAGAAGGATAGATGAGACCAGGTTACTTTCATTTCTGAAAATGTTGACAGAGTTAGTGAAGCTTAAAAGGGCAGTGGTTGTACAATAGTATAGGCGGAATCCATGTTGAGTTGTGGATAGTAGATTGTTAGTGAGGAGATAGTGGAGGAATTGGGTATGGATGCATTTTCCCAGAATTTTTGATAGTGGAGAGAGGATAGCAATTGGTTGTAGTTTGGAAAGCTTTATAAAGCTGCCGCCTTTATGTAGTGTAATGATGTGGGCTATTTTCCAGATTGTTGGGACCTGTTGTTCAGTGATGAAGCAGTTTATAAGGATGGAGACAGGGTATGTGATGGCTTATGCAGTGATTTTAAGATAATCTGCAGGTAGGTTGTCTGCAACTAGGGTTGTTGGTTTGATGTTTTTTTAGGTATTTTTATGGTGGCGGTAGAAATAAGTTGTATGGAGAAGTTATTGCCGTTTTGTGCTGGAGAGAGAGGAGTTGGGGGGGGTGACTAGTGTTTGTTAGTTTGAGTATAGAATTGGTGAAAATTTTGTTAAACTGTGTGGGTATGTTATCTATGGTGTTGTCAGTTTTTGGGGAGGGGATAGTGATTTGACCAGGATGAAGGATTTTCTTGATTGCTGACAAGAACTTTTGTGGGTTTCCTTGGTGTTCTAGTTGTATTTTAGCATAATATTGTTTGTTTGTCTTGTCTTACATGTTTTTTTTGGCAGAGTTTCTTAGTTATAGGTATTTCTGATGATTGGTTAGTGATTTGTTGTGGTGCCAATTGTCCCAGGCTTTGGACAAATTTTCAAGTCACAATTTTAAATAAATTGAAGCAATGTTACAATAAAATAGCAAAATTTGCCTCTAGCCTGCACTTCAGAGGATACCACTTTCTGGCTCTCAAACAGCTAAATTGATTAGAACTCTAACTCTCTTTAACACACACTCACATCACAGCAGTAAACAGTCTTGTCCATAAGCCCATAAATTGCCCATCTCTAAACAACATCATTCAGCCATACTCACCAAACATGGCTTTACATTCTGGAGATAAATAATTTCTCACTATCACCAAAGCATGCACTAGTACAGGAAACTCACTGTATTTAGCTAATACCGCCAAAGCCTGGACCCTCATCCCATTAACACTGAAATCAATCCAAGGCCTAATCTTTTTCAAAAATAAATTGAAATCTCATCTTATGGATAAATGCCTCTGCTTCTGCATTCCCACAAGCAAACTCTGTAACTTACATCTATGTTTTGCTACAGACTGTTCTTGCCACTAGTTTAACCCTGTGTACATTCCACAGAATGTATCCAGCCTACTCACAGTCCTGAATGCTCTCCATCTCTCACTCACTTTCCCAGTGTTACAAACACTCTGGCATAGCTCTTCCAAAACTCCACTCACTGCTCCTCACCCTTCCAACACATCTCCACAAGTACCACCTCTCTTCGTATCTCTATTCCCACACACGCTTCCTATTTACTCTCTTTCTACCTTCACCCTATACTGCTACCACTTTCACATCCATTACTTCTCACTCTCCTTTCTGGTTCCATACTTGTTACTATCCATCCTAATACATATCATTTACCTGTCAAACTTCTGCAGTCATAATCTTCAACAACAATAAGGGATGCTAGACCTTTAATACACATAGTTCCCCTTACCCCAGATATTATATACCTTTAATACACATAGATACCCTACTCAAAATACTCTATACCTTTAATACATATAGTTTCCTTACTGTGGACACTCTATACCTATAATATACATACTTACCTTACTCTGGGCACTCTACCTATAATACACATAGTTCCCTTATTCTGGACACTCTATATCTTTCATACACATTGTTCGCTTACTCCTGACACTCTATAACTTTAATACACATAGTTCCCTAATGTCAGGCACTCTATATCTTTAATACACAAAGGTCCCTCACTGCGGACACTCTATACTTTTAATACACATGTTCCCTTATTCATAGCTTCATAGGTGTTTAGTAGGATAATGACCACAAGGGCCTTTTTAAGCCTAGCCTTAATACCCTCAATAAATGTAAGCATGGGCCTAGGAGATGGACCATTTACAGGTTACCTGTGTCCATTAGAGAAATAGGTGCCAAACCAGGAAAACATTTCCAGTTTCCCATCCAACTGTCCAAACTGTACGTGAATTGGATTAGGGAGGAACTCTGCTTCACATGGATGGGGAGCCTGTTCCATAAATGGGGTAGTCTCTGGGATACATACCTATCTCTCCAGCAGGTCCTATTTATTTCACAGGCAATGTTTAACTCTTTATAACAGGTAATTCTGGTGCTGTTTGTTTTGAGGATATGCAGGAGGTCCATCAGAGTGGGGTTTGACAATGCCCTATATGCCAGGCATAGATCTCCTCTCAAAAGCCTGTAGGAGACAGAATACAGGGATAGGGCCTTGAGGCAGTCTGCAAAGGACATATTACTTACTTCCTATATTCTTTTAGTGAGGAACCTCTGTGGATGTTCCAATTGTTGGATATGCTTGGTTAGGTACATACCAAAGGGGGCATTGTACTCAATGATAGCTCTGATGAATGCCAAATATAGTGGAACAATGACTTCCTTGGACTTAGATGCCATACCTTTCTTTATAAGTTGCACAACATAGAATGATTTCCTCACCACTGTAGACACATGATGGTCAAAGGCTAGATTACTATCTATTTATCTATCAATACCTCTTTCCTAAACATCCTAGACACCCTTGCTGCTATTCACAGAGGAGGCTGCAAATCCACACCAACACCATGGCTAACAACAGACAGCTTAAACACTATGAAACAAAGAAATAAAGCTTGGCACATATAACAGACCTGCAAAACTGCAGCCTCCCTCCACAAATACCATCAACTGCACAACCTAGCCAAAAAACAGAACAGATCTGACCAAAAAAAATCATACTACACTATACTACAACAAAAACATAGAAACAATCCACAAAAATTCTGTCTATCCATCAAACATCTCTTAAATCCTGGTCAAACCACTACACCCTCCCCTAACAATTTAAACCCCAGCATAAGCACAGCAACCCAATTTAACACATATTTCATTAACTCTATTCTGGCCTTAGTTAACATTTACAACAAAGCCCCTCCTATCATCCCCTTAAGGCTGGCCACCTACCCACAGCCTTGTCATTTCAGCCTGTCCCAACTTCTTATATCAAAAAACTCCTCCTCCAACTTAAACCCACTAGACTAGCTGTAGATGAACTTCCAAGTGAATTTCTTCGACTAGAATCAGATTCTATCTCCTACCCTATCTCCATACTAATAAATCACTCAATCATTGAACATTATGTACCTAAACTCTGGAAAATTTCCCATATAATACTCCTACACAAAGGTGATCAATCCACCGAGTTATCTAGTAATAGACCCATTGCCATACTCTCCCCTCTTAGCAAAATACTGGAGAAATACATACACTCTCAACTACTGTCCCATCTCATACAAAACAATCTAATCTCCAGTTCCCAACATGGTTTTAGACCTAAACACAGTACCACCACAGCACTCTTAAGTTTCACAACCACAATCAATCACCATAGAAATAGCAATCAGTTTGTATCTTCCATTTTCTTAGATATGTCAAAAGCATTTGACACTGTATCACGTCAAAAACTACTGCTTGACTTAGCATCTATTCATCTCTAGATTCCATTACCTGGTTCCACAGCTATTTGACCAACCGACAACAATCAGTGATATGGAACAATGACATTTCAACTCTTCTACCCATCACAAAAAAAGACAACTTACACTAAACCCAAATAAGATTAAGTTTATGATATCTTCAAATAACAAACTCCCAAATATTCCTTCATTAATGCACATACTCTCATCCAATGGAACTATAATTGAACCAGTAGATAGCACTACGTTACTTGGTATCACAATAGATTCCGGCCTGAAATATGATAAACACATTGCCCTCAACATTAAAAAAGTACATATGAAACTTGGATGTCTATATAGGTCTAGAACATTCCTCACTTCATCAACTAGACAAGCAATTGCCAGAACACACCTCCTCTCTACACTACTATACGCCTCACCCATTCTCTCAAATCTGAGGAAGACTGACCTATCTAAACTTGAAACATGATACCATAGACTCAGTCATTTTGCTGCCAGCCTACAGAATATACTCCATCACTGTACTGCCCTGAAACAATTACACTGGCTGGAACTTCCAAACTTACTAACACTCAACCAGCTAACTATTGCTCACAGCATCCTATAACAACTTAACGCTTGTCCTGCTCTAATACATCTAGTACATCTTTACAACACTACTCGCTCCCTCCGCTCATATAATAAACTGCTATTACAAGTTATGAAACCCAATAACTCTTTTGGTGAATCCTTATTTCATGTCAAATAGCAAAAATGTGGAACTGCACTCCTCAACTCATTCTTAATACCCCCTCCACCTCTAAATTCAAACTCTTTCTTAAAGAGCATCTAGCTAACAACTGGCTCTTGTCCTGCATTACCCCTGGATAATTCTGTCACCATTTTGCTCTGTCCTGCTATACATCTTACCTTTACTCTGTCCAAACTAGCTTCCTGTATATGTGTGTGTGTGTGTGTATATATATATATATATATATATATATATATATATATATATATATACACACACACACACACACATATACACACACACACACACACACACACATATACACACACACACACACACACACACACACACACACACCATGCACACACATGGATTTGTAGTTATTACATGGTTTGATTTCATTTATTGTACAATGTTTATTTTTATTACTATTCTGTTTGTTTATCTGTTTTTATTTGTTCTTTCTGTTACCTTTTTTGGGGGCTTTTCCCCCCAGGTCTCTGCTGAAAAGGGGCCACTGTGACTACTGGGTCAACTCTAAGGGGTGTGTTGTCAATATGATAGTTACCAGGGGTGGATGACTTCCCAAAGGATACTATTACGCATTTCTTGGCATTTAGTTTTAGTCCATGGCTCTGACACCAGTTGTTTGTCTGTGTCAGCCCCTCCTGGAGAACATTTGTGTCAGTGCGAGATTCAGTGACAGCTCCTAATTTTCATGAAGCCTGTTTGAAGGCTACAGTTAAATAGAAATTCCAGAGACCCTGATAGGTCATGTTTTATGCTATTTAGAAGGCATCCTGGGATATTGTCTAGACCCACTGATGCAGTGTTCTTGGTCTTAGAGAGAGCATTAAGGACCTGTTCCCTAGTGATAGTAGGAGGAGTTATATTTGATGATATTTCCTGAGGGACGGTAAAGTTGGAGCTGAATTTATCAGCCAGGAGGTTTACTATATCTTCTGACTCTGTATAGTTGGCTCCATTTACAATGAGCTCTGCACTCAACTGTGTATTGCCTTTGCGGTTGCAGACATAGCTAAAGAATGCTTTGTGTTTGTCCTTGGCCTGGGAGGCAAAACCTACATCAAAGTTAGCTTTGGTAGACTTTATTTGTCCTCTGAGTTGTTTGTTTAGTTTGATGAGAGTGCTTTTATCCTGCTGGGTGCTGCACTTCCTAATTTTTGCCATGATTTTCTTCCTCCTGTTATACAGCCAATTGATTTTGTAATTCCACCAGGGTGGCTTGTTTTTTGAGTTAGTTCTGTACTTCTTCCTGGTGGGTACAGCTGTATCTATGTAGCTATTAACATGCTTGTACAGGGTTTCTGTGAACAGTTCTGCATAGGCAGAAGTGTTCTCAGGGTTTATGGGGGCTTGAAATTTTGCCAGGTTCTCACTTAATAGCAGGAGGTTAGCCTTAGAATAGATCCTGAATATTCCAGATTTAGCTGGGGTTCCAGGTTTTATTTTTAATTCAAAGAAGACCATTTTGTGGTCTGACCTTACCAGGGAAGGCACTACAGTAGGGGGTATGCAGCATTCTCCCATATTAGTGATGAACAAATCCAGTATGTTTGCACCCCTCGTTGATATAGTGACTATCTGGTCCAGGGAGTTTGTGTTTACAAAATTCATGAATCTCTGTGCATGTATGTTTGATGTCATACAGGATTCCCAGTTAATAATGGGATAATTAAAGTCATCCATGAATATGGTATTTGGTTGGATGGTTAGTGTTTCTAATAAGTTTAAATACATGGTATGGGATTCCTGGGTCACAGAGGGGGAACCTATAGCTTGCAAGGAAGTGGTATTAGATTTTAGCTATAGTGATTTGAACATTATTGCAGCTCAAGTGCATTGTCCTGTTTGACCAGCCTTGAAGTATATTTATTTTTGATGTAAATAGAGACATCTCCACCTTTTGTCCCTGCCTTGAAGTAGATGGCCTAAATGTGTGGAAGGCATTATAACCTTGCACTGTTGGTGTGCTCTTCACAGCTTTAAATCATGTCTCAGTGACCGCACAAACGTGAGCATTATCTAGTGTAAAGAGAGCATCTAGGGAGTGTAATTTTTTGTTTAGACTCCTAGCACTTGAGTAGTAATACCTTTAAATTTTTTTGGGTTTCGATTTGCTATGTCAAAAGTACTTACAGTTTGGCATTGCCTAAAAAAGGCAGTATGGAGTTAGACAATGTTTTAGCTAATATTCGAAGCCCTAGAGGGGAGAGGTGCAGACCATTCCATGCAAAGCATCGTGGTCTGTTGACCATTTCCTTCCATGCTGACAAATATTGTACCCCTTAGAATGACACCAGAAACTATGCCAATTATTAAAGTCAATCATTATTTGTTCGTATTGTATCATCATCCTTGGAGATGGTAAAATGCTGCTCAGTCCTGGGCTCATACCAGCATGAGGTGCATATTCCAAGAGCTCCATGATGTTTCTTTTCATATAGTCTTCATATAGTCTAGGAGGTACATCTCAGGTCATTTACTCCCACATGGACTATGACTGAGTCATATTGGTAACTGTGGTCCAATGACCTGAGTGCATGTGTAATGTGGTGGATACTAGCCCCCGATAAGCAACTAACCATAACTTTCTCCTTACTCAACCTGGTGTGAGGATATCAGTGCGTCTCATGATGGAGTCTCCAATGACTAGAATGTTAGATTCTGTGGTGGCTTGTCTTATGGGCTTAGAAGTAGAGGCTCCATGAGATGAAGCTCTATGTATTGATGTGGGTGTTGTTTTGAAAGACACATTTGGGCTGCTGAGGGTATTTGTTATGTGTACTTCATCTAGGAGGTCTTTGTGGTTTAGGAAGGTTACGTGTAAGTGCCTCAGCATATGTGGGTTGATATGTCTGTTTTGAATTGTGTGTAATGGGTGCAGCATGTGTACTACTGACAACCTTATTGATATTAGGAGTACTTACTTATGTGCGAGCTTTGCCTCCAGTGGCATTGTGTAAATACATCTCTCACATACCATATCAGTTTGTTCGAGAATTAACTGGTTGTCACTAAACATGAGGCAATTTCTACATTGCCTTAGGATGCTCATATCCACCAAGCTGATAACGGAGACAGTAGAAAAGTTCATATCCATGGAAACAGACCCTTTTTATTGATTAGACAGTTGGAGTGAAAATCTCAATCACTGTCAGGAGTATATGGTTTGCAGCTATGCGGACAGTGCTTGGCACTGCAAATTAGGTGCCCTGTGTGCAACTACAGTAGGTATTGGAGAAATTTCAATTGTGCTTTTACAGGAAAAAAGTCACTCAAGGTGTCTGATTCTGTATAGAGCACTGTCAAACACTTGAGGGGAAACTAATATGCAGACCCTGAAAATTTAAGGATATATTTAGGCAGCTATTCTGAAGTTAGAAACAAATGAAGCAGTACTTACTGAAAACAAAGAATTAGCTTGTCAAGAATGATGAAAAGAGGGGAGTCACATGAATGGCTACTGCCTGACTACTAATGCTGGTCTCACCACGGCTTCACTCTCTTGGGATACAATGCTCCTTTGCTTCTTCTCTCACCAGAAGTAAAATGTTAGCACCAATACCAAGAAGAGAAGCAGGCCACAGCTTGTTTGGTGATCCATAGTCTTGTCCCAGATGATGCAAGGGTCTGTAGGCTTGTACCCATTTTCTAGTAGATGCCTCGAATAGCAACCAGACTAATCAGAACGTTAAGCATAGACACTCTCCAACAGAAACAGTCAGGAATCAATGTACTCCACTCCTTCTCTCACCAGGATCAGAATATAAGCACAGATTCCAAGCGGTCACCCATAAAGCAGTTATCAGGCTTTCTGGTTATCAGCAGTCTCCAGGAAATAATGTCCTTGTACTCCTCCTCTCACCAGGAGAAAACAGAAGCCCTAATCCCAAGATAACTACTGAGAAGCAGAATGTGGGCTCTCCAATAACTGGTGGTCTTACAATAGATGTTCAAAGGTAAGATGGAAAAATGGTTTATCCTAAACACTGCAGTGTGCACTATGCAGTTAGATATGAAAGTGAGTAACTTAAGTGTTAGCTGTCTAAGTGGAAAGCCACTATTTTTTAAAACAGCAAGATAGATTGAAAGGGGGTGGGCACTTTTGTATTCTGGTACTATGGAATATAGTGGGATGGCCAATAAATTTAAATAGTTGAAGGGGAGTGATTTCACAAAATGATAATTTTGTGCATACTCACACCAGCCAGTGAAAGGAGTGAGAAAGGAGATATATAGTCAAATTAACATAAGGGGCAGGCAACTAAAAAGAGAGTGGTGTTTAAGAACACAACAGTAACAGGGTGGGAGGGAGGAAAAACATTCTGTCTGACTCACAAGAGACAGAGCTGTGGTCTCTTTTCAAGTTTTAATATGCAGTTGAAAGCAGAATACAAGTAAAACACAGTGTAAAGAAAACAAATTACAGTATACGAAATAGAAAAAGGCAATAAAGTAATACAAAATACAAGAAATCAAAAGCAAACTAACCTTTCCCTCACAGCAAGTTGTGGCAGAGTCTGGGTGAGCTTTTCCAGTAAAGCTTTGAAATGTTTTATTTTACCCCTTAAATAGATGGTTTAGTTCCTAGCTCCACCACCTCAGTTCATGGATGATTAACCTTAACTGACCTGTTCTAACTTCTGTGTGACTCCTTAATTGACCTGTTCTAATTCTGTCTGACTCACAAGAAACAGAGCTGTGGTCTCTTTTCAAGTTTTAATATGCCATTAAAAGCAGAATACAAGTAAAACACAGTGTAAAGAAAACAGATAATAGTATACAAAATAGAAAAAGGCAATAAAGTAATGCAAAATACAAGAAATCAAAAGCAAACTAACTTTTCTCTCACAACAAGCTGTGGCAGAGTCTGGGTGAGATTTTACAATAAAGCCTCTGGGCACTCTATACCTTTAATACAGATAGTTCCCTTACTCCTGATACGCTGTACCTTTATGACACTTAGCTCCCTTACTCTGCTCACACTATATTTTTAATAAACTTAGTTCCCTTACTCCAGACACTCTATACCTTTAATAAACAGAGTTACCCTTACTCCAGGTACTTTGTACCTTTAATACACATAGTTCCTTTACTATGAGCACTCTATACCTTTAATACATATTGATTCCTTACTCAAGGCAATCTATACCTTTAATACATATAGTTCCCTTACTGCAGACACTCTATACCTTTAATACACATAGTTCCCTTATTCCAGATACTCTATACCTTTAATACACATAGTTCCCTTACTCCAGACACTCTAAATGTTTAAACACATAGTTCCCTTACTGCGGACACGCTATACCTTTCATGCACATAGTTCCCTTATACCAGACACTCTATACCTTCAATACATACAGTTCACTTACTCTGGACACTCTATATCATTAATACACGTAGTCCCCTTACTCCAGGTACTATATACCTTCAATACACATAGTTCCCTTTCTATGGACATTCTAAAAGCTTAATCCACATACTTCCCTTACTCCAGGCACTCTATACCCTTAATATAAATAGTTACCTTGCTCTGGACATTCTGTAACTTTAATACATACAGTTCCCTTACTCCAAAAGCAAAGGCCCAGGGAGAAAAGCTCCACAAAAACAAAAGTCAATAATAATAATAATAATATACATAAACATTTCTTGTGTAACTAGCTTCTTATAGATAAAACACAGTATAAAAGGCAACATAACATTGTTTGTTAAACATCATAACATTGTTGGTATGGACCATAACTAGATTATACAGTGATGAAATATAAGAAGACATGATGACATTGTCGGTAATGAACACAGAGCAAAAAAACAAAACTTAGTGACTGTAGATGGATTGATAGGACATTGCAGATATTCCTAAGATAGATGTATGGGAATTAATGTTGTTGTTTTGTTTAAGCATTTTGTCTTTGTAGGTTGCAACTTTTCAAGATATTTTTGTTTTATATAGGGGTAGATGGGGAAAACAGTCATCAGTGATAGGTGGGGTATTGCTAGGACATTGGATAGAAAGAATAACTTGTGGAAGTCAATATAATGGCTAGTTTGATGTGTTGTTTTTATAGTGGGAGAAGAAGTAGTGTTGTAAATACTGTAAAGTTATCCTGGACTGTGGCGTGAACAGAGCCATGTGTTTGAGAAGTGATTTTTGAGTAATTTTTTAAAGTGAATAATATTTTTTATGGATTTAATAGTGTCTGGAAGTGTGTCCCAGATGTTTGCTACATGGCTGGAGTAAAGAGAGTCTCCTGCAGTATTTTTAGACATGGATACTTTTAGTAAAGATTTGTAGGAGGATCTAAGTGTTCGGTTATTGGAGTAAGGAACTATTAGGTTCTGAATGGCTGGTGTTTTTTCAGGCTGGTGAAGTATTATATGTGCCATTATTAATTGATTATATGATAGTACATGAGATAATTTTAACCAAGAAAGTTCCTTTAAGGCAAGACAATGGTGTGACCTGTGTGTTGGGTTTGTAGCAAACTTTGCTATCTTGTTATAACATGTTTCAAGTTTTTCAAGGTCTGTTTTCCTAAGGTTGATAAGTATAGGGGAGACATAAAGGAGTGTGGATAGGAAGTGGGTTCTAGCAATAGCTATCCTAGTACTATTAGTTGGGAATTGTTTATTTCTATATAGGGATCCCAACCTTTTATGAATGTTCTTGATTGTTTGTGAGATATGTTGGTCAGATCTCATATTGTTGTCAGTTACCACTCCTAGTAGCTTTGTTTGGGGTTCAGGTGTAATGGCTGTGTTATCGGCGGCAATGATACAGAATGTTGGAGGGAGGTTTTGCTAGGGTTTAGTATAAGCTGTGGGTTACAGAGCCATCTTTCAATTGCAGTGAAGGATTTTTGTGTAATGTCATGTAGTTGTTGAATAGTAGGGGTAGCACAGATAAGTGGTGAGTTATCTGTATATCAGATGAGAGAGGCTATGGGGGAGGCTGAATTAAGATCATCAGTGAATATTCTAAAAAGAAGGAGACCAAGTATGGATCTTGTGAGACTCTTAATGAGATTGGAAGTAAAGGGGAGAGGTCTTGTAACCATTTCACTGCTTGCTGACACCCAGTTAAGTAGCTTTGGAACCAGGTGATGGCAGAGGGACTGAAATGTAGATTACTGAGAGCAGACAGTAGCTTGGGATGAGATACTTTGTCGAAAGCCTTTGACATATCAAGAAAGACTGATGAAACTATTTTACCTTCATTACGGTATTGGTTAATGGTACTGGTAAAACTCAGGAGGGCAGTAGTGGCACTGTGGTTGGGCCTATATCCATGTTGTGAATTAGCTAGCAGTCTATTGGTTGAGAGATGTTGGAGAAGTTGTGAGTGGATATACTTTTCTAGTATTTTGGATAGGGGAGATAGGATGGCAATAGGTCTATAATTAGACAGTTCTGTTGAGGTTCAGCCTTTGTGTATGGAGATTATGTGCGATATTTTCCAGATCTGGGGGACATATTGTTTGGAGATAGAGCAACTGATGAGTATTGAAACAGGGTAAGGAATTGCTTCAGCTGAGATCTTGTGAAAGTCAGCTGGTAGGTTATCAGTTGGTATTGTTGTTGTTGGCTTTAGCTTTTGTAGTAGTTTTAGGATTGTGCCTGTAGGGATAGGGTGGAAGGAGAAGGTATTATTGTTATTATTGGTTATAGTAGGTGTAGTTGATTGAGTAGGTGTAACTGATTGAGTACGGGAACTATTTTTGATGAGTGATAGAATACTCACAGTAAAATATTTGTTCATAGGTTCATAGGTTTATACTAGGCTATCTGCCCTAAGGCATTTATAAGCCTAGCCCAAATTTTTGTGGCTTACGCCACCCCTTGAATTGAATTGAATTGAATTGAATACCCCGTTGAATTGTTCTGCGGTGGTCTCTAGGTTATTGGGTGGGGTAGGGGATGGGGTAGATGTTTGCCATGGTTGGAGTAGCTTTTTTACTGCTGTACAAAATTTTTGTGGATTTCCTTGATGTTTTTGTTATATATTGGTATAGTAGTTTTTTTTTGTCTTGTTTGATTTGGCATTTGGCCTTGTTTCTAACTTTTTGGTAGTCTAGGTGATTTGACTGTGATTAAGTGGTGTACCATAGTTTAAGGAGGGTTTTGCTTCTTTGGTTAGCCATGGAGTGTAATTTGCTTTGATATGGATTGTCCTAGGTGGTGCAATAGTATTAAGTATTTTAAGGAATGTGTCATTGAAATATTCTACAGCTGAATCCAGAGGCATATTCCTAAGGGTGGTCCAGTTACACTGTTTGAGGATTGATATCAATGTTTGGGGGTTAAAAACTTCTGTATTGGAGATTAGACAAAAATAAGTATATTTAAGTGGATTTATACAGCTCCTGAGTAGGTAGGTTGGTATATGATCACTGAGGCTGTCAGGGAGACAGCCACAGTGTTGGCACTGAGAGGGTTTGTTAGTTAGTGTTCAGTCTAGAATGGACTGCCTACTTGATTTTTTGTCTATTCTGGTATGAGTTTGAATAATTTTTGTGAAGCCATAGAGGTTAATATAGGTGTATGAAGTCTGGGAGTTACATGATGTCCATCACACACAAAAGCAACCTTCCGAAGAAGTGAAACTGAAATAAATAAAACAAACAAAGGAACACAGCAGATAGACTGCAAGAATTTAATACTTCTGCTTCTGGGTAGCTCAGCTACAACGACTTCAAGGAATATTTTACATCAAATGCAGCAGTCAAATTTATACAAATGTGATTGAATTAATTGGCATAAAATCAATCAATTA
This sequence comes from Protopterus annectens, assembly GCF_019279795.1. Lineage (NCBI taxonomy): Eukaryota > Metazoa > Chordata > Ceratodontiformes > Protopteridae > Protopterus > Protopterus annectens. Next base: position 940,991,227 of record NC_056731.1, on the reverse strand, counting down.
CACATTTAAAAAAATCCATTGCAAGTGCTCCAAAAATATTCCCCTCACAACACTTATAAAGATAGTGCATATTCACAAAAACACACAAGTGCTTGTTTAAATATGTTACACTTCAGCTAAAATGTGTCAAATACCAAAATTGACCACCAAGTTCATTCCCAAAGGATATACTATTCTGTAATTAATAATGAATCTTTGCATTTCCAACAGGGAAAAGATCCTAACTCACCAATTTCCTTTTTTCCTTCTCTTAAATCTAACAACTCCTTTAGGTTAAAACACCTACTAAATGAGAAATTTACCCTGTTTGGAAAGAATTTACACAGATTGTCATTTTCACTAATGAAAAACCATAGGTTATTAACTAATCCTCTAAGAATATTAGAAAAAGGGGAAAATCTATTCACATAAATAAAGCATCTACGGGTTGCCCACTGTCCTTATCAAATATCACCACGCTATTATTCCTATCAACTCCAATACGTGGATCTACATCTAAATGTTCTTTCACCCCTGTAACCTTAGCTTCAGCCTCATAAATACAATATTGAGAATATCCCCTACTTAATAACCTATGTCTAACTTTGTTAAACTCCAACCCAAACTGACCTTTCTCAGATGTGTTGTTAAAAATACGCTTAAATTCCCCATATGGTAGTGACTTAATTTAATGTGGTGGATGAGAACTGCTAGCATGCAAACAATTATTCACAGCAGTGTCCTTATGAAATTATTTGAACTGTACCTTACCACTTGAACCCACATACAACTCAACATCAAGAAATTGCATTACATGCCGATGTGCCCTGTGCGTAAATTCTAAACCACAGGAATTTCTACCAAACTCCTCCATAAATACATCAGAATCTTTGGAATCACTCCTATACACAAATATTAAATCATCTATATATCATTTATACAGCACCACTTTCCTTGAAAAAAAATCAGTGGGATATACACATGAATTTTCAAAGTGTGCCATGAACAGGATAGCATAAGAAGGGGCGAAAGAGGCACCCATAGCAGTACCTTCTGTCTGCAAAAAATATCCTGTGTCAAAAATAAAATAATTATGGGTGAGGGAAAACTCCAAAAGCTGAATGATGAAAGAGCTTTTTAAAAACAGCCTCCAACCCCCATCTGATGTTAATGTTGGTATATAATGACTTAATATCCACACAAGCCCAAAAAAAAATTACTCTGCCATTCAATGTCCCCCCACACAATCCAACAACTCTTTGGTATTTTTATATGACATGGTATCCTTGAAAGATGCACTTTTAACTGGGAATCAAAAAAATGCCAACATTCTGTAAATATGCCCCCACACCCGATACTATGGGTCTCCCTAGGGGATTTCCCAAATTCTTGTGAATTTTTGGAATAACAAAAACTTGGCATACTTTAGATTTCTGATATATAACCTCTTCACATCAGAGGAAGAAAAAACACCCAGATGTTCTCCTCTCTCCAAAAGACCCAACAACAAAGAGTTGAATTCCATCATGGGACTAGAATGAAGTCTCTGATAAACTTTGTTATCAGACAATAAATCACTAGCCATTTTATTATTGTCATTCCTGGACATAATCACCCAATTTCCCCCTTTATCAGCTTGTGTGAAAACATATTTGTCATTTAACTTGCGCAATTCATTCAAAGCAAGCCACTCCCTCTTATTCAAATTAAACTGTTTAGTTTTTTCATAAACTTTATGAATTCCACCTTTACCTGTTTACACAGCACCATTTCAAATGTATTAATCACCACTGATGTTTTTGGATGAGTAAAAGTACTAACATAAGGCACCTTTGGAGCAATTAACTTCTCATAGCCAGTCAAATATTCAAACCCAACATCAGAAACATTGTCAGAATCAACATCATAATCATCACAAGATTCAAAAAATTCAGAAAAGGGCTTTGTCATGAATGGATAAGTCCAACAAAGGATTATCTCCTTCTCCATCATATACTGCTTTGTCAATAAGCTTATTCATAAAAAATACCCTTAGATGAAGCTTTCTACAAAACGTTTTAACCTCCCAAAGTAGGTCTGCTAATCTAGGTAAACAAGTGGGAACAAGCTTAGTCCCTTTTGCAGAATGTTCTTAGCTTCATCGCTAATAACTAAATCAGTTAAATTTACAATATTTAAATTCTTATCCACATTGCTTTGTGCACTACTTTCATTAACATTATATGCACCATATTGATTAAAAGTCCACAGTTCAGTATTATAGCCCTTCCATATCCCTGCCAAAGGGCCTAGTTCATTGTTTCCTTTCCCTGGTTCTTTTGTCCCCATCCTTTATTCTTGCAGTCTATCTGCTGTGTTCCTTCATTTGTTTTATTTATTAGTTACATGATGTCCAATCTGTGCTGAAGTCACCCATGATGTTGGTTTCATGAATAATTGTTTTTGAAATCCATAGGAGGATATGTTCTATGGTAGCAAGGTTATTTCCTGGTGGAATATAGGTGGCTATTATGGCTAGGTGTTTGTTTGGGTTTATCTGAAGCTTTGCCAATAGTATCGCAGCACTGTCAAAATTAGGATGAGTTTGATTTAGTGGTTGAAGTATGAGATTGTTTTTGAACATAATGGCTGCTCCTTTGCCTCTTTTAGCTTTTCTATCAACCCTTAGGATAGTGTAACCTGAGGGAGTAATCTCATTGTCTTTGATATGTGGTTTAAGTCACATTTCAGTTAATATGGTGATATCTGTAAAATAGAGTGAGAGGGTGGAATGGAGTTCCTGCATTTTATTAACTATACTTCTAGGGTTTAAATTAGAAAGCAGTAGGTCTGAGCCTTTACAGGATAGATTAAGTACGTTATGTGATTAAAGGGATCTTTGTTTATTAGTAGTGTGATGGAGTTGGGGCCTGGGTTTGAATTTATGTCTCCACTTATAAGTTTATAAGTTATATTAACAAGAGTGTTTAATAGTTTTGAGAAGTGTTGGTGATAAGTAAGGGAGATATTAGTTGTACCTTGGTAAATGGGAAAATAAAAAGTAAGTTGTTTGAAAACTGTGGAATTATAAATAGCTAAAGATATTTCAATGATTAGACATTTCTCTTGTTGTGGAAAAGGAGTAGTGATTCCCCTCCCCACCAAAAGGGCAAATATCTATCCCAGCAGAGTGCTGCCCCCCTGACATCTCAGATGCTCAGGTAAGAGCTGCCCTCTCCAAAGCAAAAAGCACAGCATCAATGGGACCAGACGGTGTCCTGGGCTGCGTCCTACATGAACTCCAAGAAGAGCTAAACCCAAACATAAAACTACTGTTCAATCTCAGCCTTACTACAGGAAATGTACCTAAAGAGTGGCATACAGCAACAGTGGTCCCTCTCCACAAAGGTGGTGCCTCAACGGATCCTGGAAACTATCGCCCCATAAGCCTGACTAGCTTGGTCTGCAAAGCTATGGAAAGGATCATCATGGACCTCATAAATAAAGATATTGGGGACCTACAGACACTGGATCCTACCCAGTTCGGCTTTGTTAAGGGCAGATCCTGCCTCTTTAACCTGGTCAATTTCTTTGAAACAGTCACCAAGGCCATTGACGAGGGGAAGGTGGTCCACATAGCCTACCTGTACCTCGCAAAAGCCTTCGATACAATACCCTACTCGGGCATTATAGATAAGCTCACCAGCTTAAATATAAACCCCTATGTCACTAGATGGGTTGCAAACTGGCTCAAGGACAGAACCCACATGGTTAGAATTGCTGGAGCCATGTCAGACTCCAAACCAGTTACAAGTGGCATCCCACAAGGCTCAGTCCTGGGACCTCTCTTGTTCGGTATATATTTCTCGGAGGTACAGGCCAACACGGAAGGACTGTGGCTGACCAAGTTCGCAGATGACTGCAAACTGGGCGCCATAATCAACTCTCCAGCCGACACAAGCATCCTCCAAAAGGGCCTCATAGAAACAGACAACTGGTGCCAGAGCCATGGCCTCAAGCTAAATGCCAAAAAGTGTATAGTCATTCCCTTTGGCAAAAACAAAGTGCCCACAAATTACCACATAGCTGGTAATCCATTAAGTACAGAAGAAGCAATTAGGGACCTGGGGACCCAAGCTGATAGCAATCTGTCATTTGACAACCACGTGGCCAAAGTGGTTAGAAAAACATCTTATATAGTCCACCTAATCATGAAGGGATTCACATCTAGATCAGGGGAGGTCATCGTGCCTCTTTACTCATCCCTCATCAGGCCCATAATTGAGTACAATGCCCCTTTTGGGATGTACCTTACCAGACACCTGCAGCAACTGTAAAGACCCCAAAAGTACCTCACCAAGAGGATCAAAGGGCTCAAACAGATGCCATATGCTGCCCGGTTAAAGAAACTCCAGCTCTACTCAGTGGCATACCGCCTGCTCAGAGGTGATCTGTGCCTGACGTATAAAGCCATGTCCAACCCGGAATTCATGGACATGCTGCACCTCAGAAAATCCAAATCCTATCGAGCTACACGCTCGAGAAACTTGAACCTCAGCACTGAAATAAATAGGACATGCTGGAGGGACAGATTCATAACCCAGAGGCTCCCTTCACTCTGGAATAAAATCCCAGTCCAGGTTAGGCAGAGTCCCTCATTGACTCTCTTCAAGAGGAATCTTGATGAGTGGATGGGAGATCATAGGTTTACCCTGGGTATCACTTCTGTGTCACTGTTAGACAGAGGCACAGTATACTAACCTCGAAAAAGGGCATAGCAAAATTAATTTAAAATAGGTGGCGAAAGCCAAACACACTCTGGCTAGGCTTATAAATGCCCTAGGGCAGATAGCCTAGTATGAACCTATGAACCTATGAACCTATGACACAACTGAGGTGTGGGTATGAGGGAGTAATACATAGTCAAGTGATCAGCTAGGAAGAGCATTATAAGAATTGTAGTGTATAATGACAACATGTTATAATTTTGGGGTATCTTTTTAGAATATACATTTGAAGGACAGGAAGAAAGAAATAAGTTTGTGGTGTAAGAATATTTGTTTGTCCACTGGGTTGTATAATGATTATATTTATAGCATTCAGGAGAGCAGGGAGGGATTGGTGGAGAAAGGATATTAAGAGGATAAATGTTTAGAGTGATTATGTGGAAGTGGATAGTGAAGGATGTTAGTTGTTAGGTAGCTAGTAATTGGGATTTTCTTACATGAGGTAAATTAAGGTTGTCTACTGATTGGCTGTCACTGATAAGTGGGAGTGGTTAGCTAAAGATAAATGTATTGGAAGAGGGGGTGGGTGGAAATAGGGGTAGTATAGGGGAACAGAGTGAGCCCAAGCAAAGAGAGGGCAAACGGAGCGGGCAGAGACTGGTACCAGCATGTCAAATGAGAAAAAAAATAAAACAATCTGTCGAATATTGTCAAGGTAGGTCAATTCTCTTAGAAGTTTGTAAGGTACACATAAAGTAATACCAAAAATAAACTTGTGGTAGAATCTATGGCTAACTAGTATCAAAGGAAATGTAGTTTGCATATAGGTGTTGAGGTTTGTAAGTGGGTGGGGGATGATAATAACAGCTGTTGTCCTTAGCGTAGCATTCACAGTTTGTGTTATAGTTTCATTACACCATTGTTACTATTTACTCAAATACAATTGAAGAATTAATTGTGTAATTTCTATTATTTCAAGACTTTGTTTCTGTATACTTTTCTAATTTTAAAAAGTGGTATATATCTTAGCTGAACACAAAGATATAACTGCTTTTTAGTTGTGACTTTGGTGTTTTGCTGGTTTAATGGGAGTCTTCTTGGTTCCAGAGAATTAAAGGGGGTTTATAGCAGGTATAACTGTTTTTAGTTGTGACGTTGGTGTTTTGCTGCTTTAATGAGAGTCTTCTTGGTTCTGGAGAATAAGAGGGGGGTTATGGGAGGTATGTCTTCTTTTCAGTTGTGCCTTTGCCATTTTCCTGGTTTGATGGGAATCCTCTTGGTTCAGGAGAATTAGAGGGGGTTTATGGCAGCTAAAGTGTTGGCTTTCTTTAATTTGGTCATCTCAGCAAATCATATGATCTATAAAAGTAAGTGCAACAATTATCATTTCTGGGTACATACACCCCTTCCCTTTTATTATCCAAATAATTCATGTTACGTTGCAGCACTTTGATTGAGGCAGCAGTACACAAATTGTCCATTATTTTCCTCTGCCGGACCAATAGGGTACACAGAGACATGTGGCACCTTGCCTTTTCCTGCCTTTGGAGCCGATATACCTTTAATAAACATAGTCCCTTACACCAGACATTCTAAAACTTTAATACACATACTTCTCTTACTCCAAGCACTCTATGCCTTTAAAACAAATAGTTTCCTTACACCAGACACTCCATAACTTTTATACACATAGTTCCTTTACTCCAAGCACTCTATACCTTTAATACACATACTTCCCTTACTCTGGAAACTCTATACTTTTAATACATAGAGTTCCCTTACTATGGACCTTTTATTCACATAATTCCCCTTACTTTGGGTATTTTGTATCTTTTATACACACTGTTTCCTTAATATGGACATTTTATACCTTTAATACACATAGTTCCTTTACTCAAGGTACTCTATACCTTTAATACACATAGTTCCCTTAGTCTGGTACTCTATACTTTTACTACACATAGCTCCCTTACTCTGGGTAGTTCATACCTTTAAAATAAAAATAAAGCCGTACAGCTATGAGATGCAAACTTTTATTGCAGTGGTAAGAGCTTTCTTTTGGCAAATCCGACCTTCTTCAGACAAAAATCAAATTGTCACATGATCTTTTATATAAAAATCAAACAATTAAAAAAACAATCAAATGATTCCCATCCCATAAAATAATTAATTACATAATTTACAATACCAGCAGCTTCCCAAACCAACCTACACACCATAAACAACAAAAGAAAAAAGAGAGAAAAAAAGTTTCATACAATATACTTCATCTATTAAAAACTTTCATCTTTAAAACACTAGAGATAGAGATGACATCATTAATACCAGGTGCTACAGAGGCATTGAGATAAGTTTGCCACAAATATTTCCTGTTTTCTAATAAAACTTTCCAAGGACCCCCCCCCCCCCCCGGTTCACCAAAAGCAAAGGTATGTCATTAAACTGCTCAACATGTCTAGATAAGGCATTAGTATTTTTCCTTTTACTGATGTCGTAAATGTTTTCATATATACGCTGCTTAATTTTACATTCCATTTTACCTATATAATAGGCAGAACAATTCAAACACTTTGCAGCATATACCACTCCTTTTGTAACACAACTATGATGCCCAAAAATACTAATACGTCTATTCCCTAAGGCAATTTGGTCACATTCTAATATGTACCTACACTTTTTCATTTACCTTTCATTCTAGCCTTATTAGAAGTTAATGTGTCACACCAATCCTTCAAATTTCTATCCCTCCTATATATTATTTTAGGACAGGGACCCAAAATACGACTCACCTCCCTATCACATAAAATAACTTCCCAGTTTTTTTGTAAAGTTCCTAGAATCCTTTTACTATAGTTGGTAAATGTAGTGACAAAAGCATTAGTTTCAATTCTTCCACTGTCACCTAATCTACAAATATCAGAGCCAAAAGTTGTACCACCCCCAGCCTGTACAGGACAGTTCCTTCCAACATCTGAAATTTCATTAAGAACAACTGTCCCTAATGGATCCAGGGATTGACTCAACACGGGGGCACAAAAAACAGATGTTCTTTTAATAATGACCTCAGATGTTATTGCCTCTATAAGGGTCCTAGGACAATCCCTATTAAGGAACAACCACCCTACAAATTCACATTCTTGAGTGTGTAACCATCCTTGTGGCCCGCACCATTTGGCCTTTCACTGCTACCTTCTTAACATAAAAAAGGTGGATACTAGAATAGTGCAAGAATTTATTTGGATATGTTTTCTTCCTATAGATAGTAGATTTTAAAAACCCTCTCTCTCTAGGTCTTTGGTCAATCAAACATCTAAATATGCAATACTCTTGTCCCCCATTTCATAATAAAAAGTCAAAAACTCAGTGGTACCATTAAGATAATCAATAAACCCTGGTATAAGTTCTCTAGGACCCTCCCATGCAATGAATAAGGAAATGGGTGTACAACTTAATGTGGGTCATGAAGGGGAACTAAACAAAAATTTAGTCTCCCACATTGCCATAACTGTATTGGCATAGAGTGGGACTCATGGGGACCCCATAGCTACCCCTTTCACTTGTTTAAAAAACAAAACCATAACACCAGCTCTCTTGTTCCTCTTTTCTCTAAATCCAGCACCAAACAATCAAAAAAAAAATCAAAACTGTAAAAAGAAATACAGTAATTCCTTAATAACCATGTGAGAAAAAAGTGCAGCTAGCTTAACACCAGGTGGAAATAAAGCACCTAAATAACTAAATATTTATCAATGCTTTTCACATTAAAAAAAATCAATGTAAAAAAAACAGGACAGATGGCTTAACACTCCCTATTTAGACCAGATGAAAATAAATTTATTTATTTTTATTTATTTTACATTTGTTGACCGGGCTAGTCTAGCTGGATACATGTCCTTTTTCAGTAGAGGCCCAGGGAGAAAAGCTCCAACATAAAGAGAAAAACACAATACATTTACATGCAGTAGAAATAGCATTAACATAAAGACAAAAAGAAAACAGTGAGCATTACATACTGAATAAAATAACATTCACAGAATTATGTAGATAATCTTAAACATGGTTACATTGTGAAGCCGAGAGGTTAAGTTAATAATCTCTGGGATAGGGAAGAGACTGAGGTGGTATAAGACCTATGAGATTAGTCTGGTTTAGGACATGGGCATAACCAGTGAGACTTGTAGAATACTTTGAGGTAATTTTTGAATTGATTAATCGAGGTCATAAGTCTTAGGTTGTTTGGTAGGGAATTCCAGAGCTTTCCGATGGAGTTGGCATAGAGAGCATCACCACCTGAGTTATTAGATTTAATGGTTAGTACCTGGACACTATTTGATGATCAGAGGCATTTTAGGTTGGAGTAGGAGGTCAGTATTTTGCTCAGCGAGGGGGTTCTATCCGGATGGTTAATTATTTTAAATGCTTCAGTGAGTTGGTTGAGCTTGAGAAGATTGGGCAGTTCTAACCAACCAAGTGTCTTTAGGTAAAGACAATGGTGAGTACGATACGGTGTTCCTGTTATAAATCTGGCTATATGATTATAGGCTACAGATAGTTTGTTGAGCTCTCGCTTATTGAGGAACGAAAGTACTGGGGAGGCATATAGGAGGGTGGAGAGGAGATGGGTGCGAGCAATGGTTAGTCTGGCATAAGCGGTTAAAAAGTTCTTTATTCTATACATAGAGCCGAGTTTCTTGTTTACAGACTTAATGGTTTGGCTAATGTGTATATCAAATTTAAGCTTGTGGTCAATA